>NC_045679.1:29322862-29622862 GCF_003331165.1 Xiphophorus hellerii | reverse complement strand
CAGTCAATATTAGACTGAGGGCAGCAAGTCTAGTTTGTTTTGCTAAATTACTATATTTAGCAAAATATTATTGTTGAGGGGCTCAAGTAAGCCTCCTGATGCACAAACTAAACAAATTGCTCTTAAGAAATGTCCGTTTCTAACATCCCCTCCCCCCAGAATGAAAAGGGATTTCCTCCCAGCCAATGAAACCCGGTATAATAATCAACTGTAGGTTTCCCCTCATCAATTCTTGAAAAGGTGCAGACAGGCAGGAGCCGGTATTTTTTTTTTAAAAAAAGTAAAATTTAAGATTTCATGACACTTAAATTAATTTCAAACTGTGATTGTGGCTAGTATTAGTGTGTAAATGTATATTTACTGTAAATAGAGTTAAAAGAACTACAATAAACTTGGTTAACTGCTATATCTATTGAAGAATATACAACATATTTAGCAACAACAAGCAAGCAATATTACAAGGAGCAGATATAGCGAGCGCAACGAACTAAATTAATCAACTTAATCCTTATGATTTGATTCACAGTAGATCCATGATTATATTACATTGGTGCCAAGTTAATTTATTATTGGTGGTGCCCGTGACGGACGGGGACCAAAAGGTAGTTTTTTATTTATATGGAGGAATTTAAAGGTGCCTAAACTCATAGAATATATAAATAAAGGTTTAAATAAGACTCGGAACTCCATCTGCTCATGGTCAAACGAGAAAAGATTTTTAATGCACATCTGCGGAACTAAAACATCACATACACATCGTTACAGTAGTCCCAAAATCTCTTGCCTTCTACTTCTGGTATCAGTTTTTTATAGGGTCCAAGCTCTACTTGGGAAGCTTTGACCAATGGCGTTGCTTTCCTCCATTTACGTAGTTTATTTGGCTCCGTCTTACACTGGATGTGTATTGGAAGTTCCTTGGAAATATTCAGACCCCTTGACTTCTCATCTGCTCCATTTCAAAGGTGCTATTAGTCAAATTGTATATTCATTATTTGTCCAAACAGAGGTTCCTTCCCACGTCTTGAGCTCCGGCCCAGTTCCTTTGCTGGCGAGCAGGAGAAATGTCTGGCGCCAGAACTTTTTTGCACAACAGCTTAAACTAACAACTTTCCTCTCTTTAATGATTGTTATTCCATATCTTCTCCCAAATCTGAATTTCTTCCTGACTTCTAGGTCAGATTGACCCAGTCCATTTGACACAATACATTTCTTTTAAGTTAAAACATATCTTAGTGCGAACCAACCAAACAACATAATTTTTAACTATTAATATTGTTGCACACTTAATAATAAATCAGTGTGGTGTTGCGCAGGTTCTTTTATTTTGACAATTGCTGTGGAAACATGAGAGCGACAGTGAGCGCCTTCACTGACCAGCCGTTGCTACGCTTAATTGCCGTTGGCTCGCTCACAAATAAATATTTACGACATGAGTCAAATAATAAATATTTACAATACAAGTCAAATAATTAACTAAACACTTCCACATATATACCTCGCTACTCCGCCCTAGCCCACCTTCTCCACAAGAGACATAAACAGCAGCGCTAATTGACATTTACCTGTGGAAACATGAGAGCGACAGTGAGCGCCTTCACTGACCAGCCGTTGCTACGCTTAATTGCCGTTGGCTCGCTGAGTCAGGAGTGCTGCTCACCGTGCTCTATGTGCCCACTGGTGGCGAAGCGTTGTCACTGCAGTCCAGTGCATCTCAGTAAGATAAGTGGAGCTTAACAGCACAGCCAGGATAAGAAAAATGGAAGCAAATAAACAAACAGAAAAGGGAGGGGGTGTAATTACATCTGATGTCCATTCTCTCACACTCTCCCCTCAAAAATGAATGTCGTCCCGACATTTGGGTACCCTAGCTTTACAGCAAATAAATCAGTAAACATGCTGTTTTGATGCTTTACAATCATGCAGAGTTCTTCTAAGAAGGAGTCAGAATGAATGTTCAAAGAGATGCTATGCTGTTTCCAGTCCGAAAATATGACATGTATCTCCTATTAATATCACATTGTTGCAGTCGACGTCATTGTGCACGATGACAATCCACCACTTGATCCGCCAGTAGCGTAAATATCTGCAATCTCTTCTGAGAGTAAGGTACTTTAACTTACAAGTAAACTCTACCTTCAAAACATGCTAAAACAGATACCCTGGGTACTCATATCATTCTAACTAAAACATATCAAAAGTAGTTAACCATGCAAATCATTATAACTTATTCACATCACATAAAAGGCTGTCCCAGATTATGGTAATTAAATCTTGACATAGGTTTTCTTGTTCGAAAAGGATATCTTCTCACCCTGCGGGGTGATGTGTCAGTCTCTTCTGGGTCACTGTCAGCTGACTGGTGAGACTCATCTCCACTGTTCATGTTCTCTGGATGAAAGTCTTCTTCTAGTCCATCCATGTCCTCACCAAGAGTTGGTTGCTGCACTGGTCCACCACCATCAGCTATGCAGTCCCTTTGCATGTCCTCGTTGTGTGGGTGGAACTCTGGTGCCTCCACTCTCAGCTGACTCTCGATGAGTTGATCTGACTCCATGTTGTGATGCTGTAGAGGTGCATGAATGATGGCTTCCCAGTCTTCTTCATCATCTGAGCTATCTGCATGTCTCTGCTCCTCTTTTTCTTTTTGGGGTCTTTTAGGTTGAGTGGTTACTTTTGGTTCTGTTGTTGAAAGGAAATCGCATGGAAGCAGCAGATTCCTGTGGATGGTCCTGATTCGCCCTTTTCCACTTTCTGGGTGAATTTCATACACAGGGCTGTCCTGATATTTTCTTTCTTTAACAATGTACACTTTATCTTCCCAGAATGCTCTTAATTTTCCTGGTCCTCCCTTCTTATTCAAATTCCTGACAAGCACTCGGCAACCTGGATTCAACTCCCCTCCATGCAGTTTCTTATCATAGTGAGTCTTCCCTCTCATCGCCTGCTTACTGGCTGTTTTGGATGCCAACTGATAGGCTTCACTCATCCTTGTCCTCCATCTTTCTGCATAGTCCTGGTGAGACGAGCTTTGGTTCTTTTCGCTGAAACCGAACATGAGATCGATGGGGAGCCGGGGCTGACGACCAAATAAGAGGAAGTAGGGAGCATGGCCAGTAGCTTCACTGCGTGTGCAATTGTATGCATGGACCACTTTTGGTAGAGAAGATTTCCAATCTTTTTTCTCAATTTCTGGCAGACTCCTCAGCATAGCAAGCAGTGTCCTGTTGAACCTTTCAACCTGACCGTTACCCTGCGGATGGTATGGCGTTGTTCTTGACCCCTTGACCCCACTATACTTCTCTAGTGATGCAAATAATTTGTTTTCAAACTCCTTTCCCTGGTCATGATGCAGCTTTGTGGGAAAACCAAACTTCAAAACAAAATCCCCAAATATTTTCTCTGCAGCTGTTTTGGCCGCTTTGTTTTTGCAGGGATAAGCCTGGGCAAACCGTGTGAAATGGTCCATCACTACAAGGATGTACTCATACCCACCACTGCATTTCTCCAGATGTAAGAAATCAATGGAGACTAACTCAAATGGGTATGTAGTGATGATGTTGGTAAGAGGGGCTCGAGTTGATTTATTTGGCCGTTTTCTTTTCAAACAATTGCATACACGAGTGACATAGTGTTCGACATCACCTTGCATGTTAGGCCAGTAGAAGCGATCTCTGACGAGATGCAACACCCTCTCAACTCCAAGATGACCCATCTCCTCATGAAGCTCCTTAAAAACAAGTGCATGATACTTCTGTGGTAGAAGGAGTTGTGAGCGACTCGCTGTTTTGCGGTGGAGTAATCCATCTTCATCCATGTATAGTCTGTGTTTTTGTCTCATTAGCGCAGCAACCCTCCTGTTGCCCTTGTGCCAGCCACGTTTTGGCTTTTCCTGTGCACCAACACATCTCAATACTTCACTAATCACTGGATCATCTTGTTGAGCTTGTCTAAGAGCTGCTCTACTTATATCATTTACTGGTGTGTTAGCTGCATCACATTCTTCTGTGACCAGGCTGTTGATGGTTGCTGGGCATAGCCATGGCTCAGACTCCTGAAACTGAACAGCAACTGCTTGAATAACACTGTTCATCACCTCTGGGTGTACTATCTGTGTGCAGGTTTGCATGTACTCCTCCATACTGAGTGACATTCGGGAGAGGCCATCTGCATCTCCATTTACTTTGCCTGGGCGATACTTTATTGAAAACTGGAAATCAGCCAGTTCAGCAACCCATCGATGAGTGGTTGCATTCAATTTAGCTGTGGAAAGCACATATGTAAGAGGGTTATTATCAGTGTAAACTGTAAATGGTGGTGCATAATAGAGATAATCTCTAAACCTCTCACATATGGCCCACTTCAGAGCCAGGAACTCCAGCTTCCCTGAATGAAGGTGATAGTTTTTTTCTGGGGGTGTTAGAGTTCTGGATCCATATGCTATGACTGCTAGAGTTCCCTGCTGTCTCTGGTAAAGCACAGCACCAAGCCCTTCTTGTGAAGCATCACAATGTAGAATGAACGGCTGTTCAAAGTCTGGATAACCCAATACTGGTGGTTTCACTAGAAAATCTAATAACTGGCAAAGCACCTCTTGATGTCTTGTTGACCATATAATTGGCTGTGATGATGGTAACTGTCCACTGTTCTGATTTCGTTTCCCTACACCTCGCTTTTTGTGTTTTCCTTTTCCCTTTTTCTCAGGGCTTGAGGAGAGAAGATCATAAAGAGGCTTAGCTATGCAGGAGAAGTTTGGGATGTAACTGCGATAGTAGGAGACAAATCCCAATAACTTTCTCAGTTCTCCCACTGTGGAGGGTTTTCTTCCTTCAAAGCCTGTACAGGAGCAATATCTGCAGGATCCACTGTGTATCCATCTTTTGTGACCAGCTTTCCAAGAAATCTCACTTGGTTCTTGAAGATGTCACATTTCCTCGGTGTCAGCTTAACTCCTGTTTCCTGATAACGCTGCAATACATTTCTAAGATGATCCAAGTGGTCTTCAAATGTTTTAGAGTGCACCAAATTATCATCCAGGTAAGGCAAACACACCTCATCACGTAGCCCAGCCAGGCACTCTTCCATGGACCTCTGAAACTCTGCTGGTGCTGATGATAATCCAAATGGTATTCTCACCCATTCATACAGACCCCATGGCGTGATAAATGCAGTGAGCGGCCGACTTGATTCTTCCAGGAAGCCCTGATGATAAGCTTTTCCCTGGTCAAGGACAGAAAACCAAGAACTTCCAATCAGGCTGTTTAGCATGTCCTGTATGCGGGGAATGGGATGACGGTCTGGTAGAGACTTCTTATTCAACTCTCTGTAGTCACAGCACAGTCTGAGACTACCATCCCTTTTACGCACACAGACTATCGGGCTAGAGTAGTTTGACTTAGACTTTGTTATCCAGCCCCTATTTAACAAATCTTCAAGATATTCTTTCACCTCGTTGTGCAGTGGTTTTGGAACAGATATATATGTTCTAGTCACTGGTGTGGGATCTTGTAACCGGATTTTGAGCTGCAGTGAGGGGATGGTTCCAACATCATAATCATCACGAGAGAAGGCTGCACACTCCTCTCGAAGTAGTTGTTTAACCAACTGCTGTTGTGCTGGGGAAAGGTGGCTGATGGGAACTGGTGGATCCCATCGATTTTCACTTTCAGCCCTGCTTTGGTTCTCCTTTTCTTCCCCTTTGCTCTCTGATCCCATTGAAGTTCCCTTTCCACAAATAAAATTTGGTGTCTCCATTTCATTTACTTCTGTTGGTGCCACATACATTGCTTTTACTGCTTGGATTTGACCCACTTTACTTTTGGAGGGTAAAACGATATCATGAGCAGTATCATTGTTCACTGGGATTCTGAAGCAGGACCAGGAACTCTGTTGTAAGCACACTATTCCTTCTTTAACCCTTAGTCCTTCTGGTAGCTGTGACTGTGACAGAGGTTCAAACAGGACTCCTTGCTGACCTGCGAGCAGACCAGCTCGTGTACTGCACTTCACCATCTTCATCTGGCCAGCTGGGATGATGAGATTTTCTCCTGATGCTTTAACAGTACTAATGCCCTGTTCCCCATTCATATTTCTCATGACTTTTAGAAATACCTCTGCCTTCTTACTTTCAATAGAAAATGCTGTACTGACAGCTTCTGTAATGATGGGGGCAGGATCTACACCCATTTTTAATAGGTATTCAATCACATTGTAACCAATGATTGGTTCTTCTCCCACCGCATCCTCTTCAGCAACTAGAACTGGCACCCAGAGCTCTAGCTGTGTTTGACTCACTGATGGTAATTTAAATTTTACCTCAACCCAGCCAATAAAAGGGATTGGTGTCTTATTCACTGCTCTTCCATCCAATATTCCAGGTCCAATAATTTCAGTGAGGCTTCTGATAGTAACATCGGGGAGATTCTGCTTTCTCCATTTTTCACTCATGAGGCAGACCTGTGATCCAGTATCCCATAGAGCTCTGGTTTCCACTCCATCCAGCAGGCAGATAATGGTACACTTCTTTCCAATCAAGTTGAGCAGTTTGTCTCTTTGTGATGGAGAGAGGAGGTTGACACTAACACTCTCATTCCACTCAGATGATGCGTGTCTCACTGCTTCCATATACTTAGGTTCTGAATGGTGTGTGATGTCAGTGGTAAGCTTGTGTCCATTTTCTATTTGGTCACTTTCCTTTTTGTCATCTCCTGTTGCTGGTACCGATGTCACACTGCTCACAGACATATCTGCTTCTCCGGGCCTATCTGATGTGTTTTTAACAAACCGACACCCACGTGATAGATGCCCACTTTGTCCACATTTGAAGCAATGGTCACAAAACTCTCCTCTATTGTTGTCCTGACAGTGTTTACAGCCACGTCTCCGACTTGGTCTTGACTTGGAAACAGGTAAATGAGAGTCATTAACCAGCCTCCTGATGTCTTGCATCTCACTTTTAAGTCGTCTGATGGCGTCTAACAGCTCAGTTTCTGTGTGAGAGGCAGATGATTGCACTTTTCCAGTTTTATTCTTTATCCCGTTGGAAGATGGCTGTTCTTGCTCCCAAATTGCTCCAACTGTTGTTTTGGGGGCTGACTGTGCTTCTGCTCTAACCTCCCTCACTTTCAGATCTTTATTGTTCCTCCTGAACTTCTGTTGCCTTTCCCATTCAATGCTGGCTGCTTCATTAGTCTTTGCTATCAGTACATCATCTGTAACTGTCAGATCATCCAGGGAGTTCTTGAGCTGGTGTTTAACATTATCATTAATAAGTCCTGTTCCTACTGCTCTCAGAAACTTCTTTTGAATCAGTTCTGGGCCATAATCCCCTTCTGAACCAGGTTCTCTAGATGCAGCGAGCAATCTTTCTTTTAATTCTATTGCTCTAAACAAGAAATTTTGTGGAGACTCATTACTATCCTGCGTAATGTTAATTAGACGATGGTACAGGTCAGTGGAGCTATCTTCCTTGTAATGTCCCTTTAATATTGTACGCAGCTGTGCAATAGTAAGGTCTGTTTTGATCTCTAGCATATCACGGAGCGGTAAACCTGGGCTAATAGCTCTGACCACAGCCTCTATGACCTCCGCTTCACTGTGATTTCTTTTTAGGCCCATTTCAATCTGATGGATCAGGTTTGAATAGGACAGTTTGTCTCTCTGACCTCTTTCTCCAATTTGGCCATTAATTTTAAACTCTCTTCTTATTGTAACTTCTGGTGGATGTGTTGCAAAGGGGTTGGCAGGTTGTGTTGGAAGTGGTGATGTTTCCTGTTTTTTCACTTTGTTTTCTAATTTTGCCATTTCTCCCTCTAATTTCTTTGTTGCCGCCTGGAAACTTAGCTGTAATGCTGCATACTGTTCTTGTAAATCTATAAGAGCAGCATTATCCTGATTCACAGTATCATCAACCATATGTGACATCTCATATTCGCTCACTTCTTTAGCTTTTGATATTAATCTGCTGAGGAATTCACGAGCTACATCCTCTTCCTCACTCTCCATAGCTGTATCTACAGCTGCATCTATTAGTCTGATCAGCTTGTGCTTTCTGGTCTGATTTTCTGTTGAGACTTTTCCATATGAACACACCTCTTGTAGCTGGTCCACTTTCAACCGCACCAGGGCCTCACTCAACTGGTCTTGCAGTTGCTCCAACTCCATCGCTGGTGTGTCACAATCTCCTCTCTCTTCCCTGAAACACCGCTGATCCCCGTACGGGCCACCAATTTTTGTTGCACACTTAATAATAAATCAGTGTCGTGTTGCGCAGGTTCTTTTATTTTGACAATTGCTGTGGAAACATGAGAGCGACAGTGAGCGCCTTCACTGACCAGCCGTTGCTACGCTTAATTGCCGTTGGCTCGCTCACAAATAAATATTTACGACATGAGTCAAATAATAAATATTTACAATACAAGTCAAATAATTAACTAAACACTTCCACATATATACCTCGCTACTCCGCCCTAGCCCACCTTCTCCACAAGAGACATAAACAGCAGCGCTAATTGACATTTACCTGTGGAAACATGAGAGCGACAGTGAGCGCCTTCACTGACCAGCCGTTGCTACGCTTAATTGCCGTTGGCTCGCTGAGTCAGGAGTGCTGCTCACCGTGCTCTATGTGCCCACTGGTGGCGAAGCGTTGTCACTGCAGTCCAGTGCATCTCAGTAAGATAAGTGGAGCTTAACAGCACAGCCAGGATAAGAAAAATGGAAGCAAATAAACAAACAGAAAAGGGAGGGGGTGTAATTACATCTGATGTCCATTCTCTCACAATATAATTATATTCCTCTACAGTAGTCCGGTGCCAGAGGACCTCAGGGTCCACAGAGGTTCATAAGGTAAAAGAAACTCTGCAAGATAAGATGGTGCAAGACCATTAAGACATTTAAAAACCAGTAAAAGAATCTTAAATCAATCCTGAGACATACTGGGAACCAGTGCAGTGATTTTAAAACAGGTGTGATGTGAACCTGCCTTCTGGTCTTAGTTAGCACTCGAGCAGCAGAGTTTAGTAACAGCTGAAGATTGTGCAGAGTTTTTTAGGGAGACCTGAATGCAGCACATTAGAGTCGTCTATACAGCTGGAAATAAAAGCATCAGTGTCAATGTTAGAGAGACAGAGAATAGGGTGAACTCTGGCTATATTTTTTAGATGATAAAATCCTGTTTTCACTATTTGTTTGATATGTGGAATAAAACTGAGCTCAGTCAAGAAGAACACCCAGGTTTCTGACTTGTTTTGAAGGTTTAAAAGTTTGTAATTTTTGTATTAGAATTTCTTTCTGATCCTCTGGTCCAATGATTAAAACTTCTGTTTTGTCCTGGTTGAGCTGGAGAAAGTTCTGTACCATCCAGGTCTTTATGTCTGAAATACAATTAAAAAGTGCAGTGATTGGTTGTCACGAGACGAGACATATAGCTGAGTGTCATCAGGTTCCCGATGACTACACCAAGCGGCAACATGTACAAATTAAAAAGGATCTAAAATAGAGCCTTGGGGGATGCCATAGTTATCATAGATCTGTGAGGAACATGTATCCATACTGACCATAAAAGTTCTGTGAGATAGGAGCTGAACCACTGAAGAACAGAACCAGAAAGCCCAACCAGATGCTGGAATCTATTTAAAAGAATTCTAACTCCAGCTGTTTAGAGTTGATTTTGAAACCTAATCTGGCTCTTGACTTAATGCCATGTTTTGATTGTTGATTCTATGATGCATGACTTTGTGTCTTTGTGTTTGTTATGATGTAAAGCTCTTTGAAATGCATCGCTGCTGAAATGTGTTATACAAATAAAATTTGATTAGATTTTTTGAAATGACTTTTTTTGTCCTTATTTTCTTCTGTTACTATTACCATTATGAGTATATTATTATTGTTATCTTACTATCACTGTTATCTTTGTCTTTAATTTATAGGGTGTATATTGACAAGGAGTAGGTAATTATTCTGTCCGGTTATTTACAACTGCCATTATTACTATTATTACTATTATTATTATTATGAGTCCGAATTTTTTGTTATGAGAGTTAGTTTATAATCATTTTGTTTATGTAATATAATTTATTTGTTGATTCTTTAGTACAGTTTATTAAACACACTTATGAATACCATAACATGGTTTTAATTACAAATTTCTGATGGAGTCAGCAATATATTTTATTAAATTGAGATAAGGGGTAGGTTTAAGTAACAATAAGTGTTGACCTTTTCCTACTTCTTTTCAAACAGAAAAGTCTAAATATTTTGTTCTTGGTTATGCATGCACTCTCTCTCTCTCTTGTCCAACTGACTGGTTGTTTTCAAAAACCAGTTTGAAATAAAAATGAAAAAAACTCAACATTGATATCTGTATATATGTCCTTGTAGTAATGAATCTGTGGGACAATAAGATAATTCTAGAGCAATAATTTGGTACAGATCAAATGAAGTATAGAAATATGATTTTGAAAAGAAATAAAGCTCATTTCCATCATTGTTTTCAGCATGTTGTAGAATTTTATGATGTCGCAAAAATCTTGTGACAATCTAGATCAGTTAGTGACTAAATTATATAAGCAATGTTAGAAGCTTAGTAAGGAAATGCTGCAGTAATGGTTACCAAACAGTGTCTTCCTAGACTATATATGAAGATTTTAATATTTCAGTGAAAAGTCTAAGATATAAATTACACAATAATCTTATCATATAGAAACCACACATTTAGACAAATTGTTTCTTTGTAACAAAAAAGTGAAAGCGGTAAAAAGGATCAGGCATTTCTTTTAGACTTTATTGCAGCTGCTTGACATGGCCAGTCTTCACATGGCATGTGACTCATTAATTCAAAAGTTTAGCAAAAGCAGTTTGAGACTAAAACAACAAAACAAGCAATACCAAGGAATAATAGAAAAGAAAAACAAAAGTTCTAAATTACATGGGATGTTTCATGACAATCACCCACAACCTCTGTCATTACATTAGGCGTTTTCAAAACACAATTTTGAAAATGTGGTTATTATATGGCATTATATTTTTGGCACTAAATAGGAGAGACAATTTAATTATATTCAAATCATTTCCAGCAAACTGAAGCAACGGCTTTGCTTGAAACACCCAACATGTACATACATATATTGTTCATACATAAAGAAAACAATGAAACCTTGTGAGCTTTAAAAACAACACAAGCCTCATGCGAAAGTACAGTCATGGAAAACAGAAGGTCCAGCATTTATCAGTTCCAGCATTACAATACAGAAATAATCTGGTCTTTGCCAGGTTCTAAATAATTCATATCTAACCTAAAATGTCCAAAACCGTGAACTCCAAATGGCAGCTCATCAGTTTTGTGAAAAACCAGGTACTAAGTTTGCAATAAAAATGTACACATCAAAGATGTGTACTTTCTATTTACCATTTCTGTATGCCATGAGTTTTCAATTGTCTAAAAGTAGACGTGTAATTTGTTGAAGGAAAACAAATATCAAATTCTATTTTTGTAATAACGTACTAAATGTTTCCAAGAAAATAAAATAAGGTATACCTATTGTTGAACTCAGAATGTATGGACACTTTAAATAATCTAGAGTTGGTTAATCAACAATGGTTGTTGTAAAATTTTAAAAGAAGAAACTGCATTTGAAAAAATAAAAAAAACACTCCCACAAAGTCATACATTCCCAGTTTTAGCTTTTTAGGAATTTTTCAAAGACAGGAACATGAATTCATGAGAAGCTAGTGCACACAGCCACTGATTGGTTTGTACTTAAAAAACTTAACTAACCATGTGTTCTATCATGCAACAAAGTCCTCCAGACAGTGCAGAGTAACGGGTGAAGTTTCACTGCACACACATTTACTTAAAAGTACAATGGCATGTGTAATGATAAAAAAAAAGTCTTTATTGTAATTACTGATCTCTTTCAAGTCAAAGTCTTTGCAGTGAAATAGTTTGGTTGTTCAAAGCTGTGGGAATTCATTAACTTTTGCAACAGAATTTCTTGAAATGAATCGTATGACCTCACTCCCCCTTGTAATGAGGACGCCTCTTCTCCTTAAAAGCAGCCAAACCTTCCAATCGGTCTTTTGTTGGGATCACCTATAAAATCATAAGTACAAAAAGCAATTTGCACTTCTGAGGTTTGTCTTACATCTGGTTTTACAGTCTAAATTTTTTGTATATGGTCAGTTGTATAGCTTAAAATGCCCGTATTTGTTTTTGCCTGTATGGACAAGGCCTAAGAAACCAAAAAGGGTCATACATATGCAGACTTCCCTCATGTAAAGCAACCCAAAATGAAAATGCTAAAATGTTTATATATGTTAACAGATACTATATGACAAGACACTGTTGTGCTTGGTGCCGTTTTGTTTAGTCGAACAGTGATCATGTCTCTATGTGAAGTTGCATTGATTGAGCACTGACTGTATCAATCCACCAGATCCAACTCATTAGTTGACTCTGCTAAGAATGGAGTAAACTTTTGAATTTCATGCCAATTGTAAAGTACCATTGAAGATGGTACACTATATTGCCAAAAGTGTTCGCTCACCTGCCTTGACTCACATATGAGCTTGGGAAGCTAGTGGGCACAGCCACTGTCCCATTCCATCCCATTCTTAACCCACAGGGTTCAATTTAATGTCGCTCCTCCCTTTGCAGCTAAAACAGCTTTAAATCTTCTGGGAAGGCTGTCCACAAGGTTTAGGGTTTAGGAGTGTTTATAGGGATTTTTGACCATTCTTCCAGGAATGCATTTGTCAGGTCACATACTGATGTTGGACAAGAAGGCCTGGTTCTCAGTCTCTGCTCTAATTCATCCTAAAGGTTTTCTATTGAGTTGAAGTCAGGACTCTGTGCAGGCCAGTCAAGTTCATCCAATCCAGACTCTGCCACCCATGTCTTTAAGGACCTTGCTTTGTGCACTGGTGCACAGTCATGTTGGCCAGCTGCAAACTGTCCCCACAAAGTGTGGACCATGGAATTGTCCAAAATGTCTTGGTATACTGAAGCATTCAGAGTTCCTTTCACTGGAACCAAGAGGATAAGCCCAGCTCATAAAAAACAACCCCACACTATAATCCACCCTCCAAAAATCTTTACAATTGGCACAATGCAGTCAGGCAAGTTCTGTTGTCCCGCTAAACTCGTCAATCAGATTGCCAGACAGAGAAGCGCAATTCGTCGCTCCAGAAAACGTGCCTCCGCTTCTCTAGAGTCCAGTGGTGGTAGTTTTACACCACAGCATCTGACACTTTGCATTGCACTTGGTGATGTATGGTTTGGATGAAGCTGGTTACCATGGAAACCCATTCCATGAAGCTCTCTGTGCACTGTTCTTGACGTTTGGAGGTCTATAGTGATTGATTCTGCAGAAAGTTGTTGACCTCTTCACACAACATCCACTGACCCCGCTCTGTCAGTTTATGTGGCCTACCACTTCATGGCTGAGTTGCTGTTGTTCCCAAACACTTCCAGTTTCTTATAATACAGCCAACAGTCGACTGTGGAATATTTAGGAGCAAAGAAATTTCAAGACTGGATTTGTTGCACAGGTGGGATCCTATCACAGTTCCACGCTGGAATTCACTGAACTCCTGAAAGCGACCCAGTCTTTCACAAATGTTTGTAAAAACAGTCTGCATGACTAGATGCTTCATTTTATACACCTGTGGCCATGGAAGTGATTGGAATTGCAATAATTTGGATGGGTGACTAAATACTTTTGGCAAAATAGTGTACGTTTCTGTGCTCTGCAGGGCCTTGTTTCAGAAAGCAAGGTTAAAAAGATCTGAGTAGAAGGCACTCTCTCTAAATAAACCTACCCTGCCCCCATCACCAGTTTTAGCAGGTTTTCTGGGGGAAGTCCTGTTTACTTTTCTAGAAAGCTCACAATAATATCACATCTTCATACTACAGTTAAGGGAACTACAGAAACTCAATTGAAGAAAAATCTAAACTGGCTGTTTAAACCCATTTATCCAACACTCACCTGAGCATAGCATGCCTCTTCAATTGCCAAACCTGTAGATAAATCCACCTGAAAGTGAATAAGGCATTTGTCAGTGAAGTACACAAGAAACCTGAAACCATTTTGCTTCAAATATTGTCCTGGGTTGATGTTAGGACAAATACTACAATAATGTACGGCAGAATCTAAACAATCTCTTCGGACACACAATGACCTGATGTGACTCCTCTAAGGAGCTCCTTGACCTAACAATCCCTTGATTATAAATTGATGAAAGGATATTCTATTTCAACTGATACCAATATATTGTTTCAATTTGACACTTGTTCTGAGTAAATTCAATAAATTTAGTCAAATTTAACTCCCTATTATCAAAGAACATGTGGTGTGTTTCCTCGGTAGTATGAAGTTTGAACGACATATTTTGGGTTGTGTTCAAAATGTAAATTAAGTTTAGTATGCATCTTAATCAGCCATTATCCAGGGTCGGGTTGCGGAGGTTGCAGCTTAAGAAGGGAGGTCCAGACTTCCTTCTCCCCAGCCACTTGGGCCAGCTCCTCTGGGGGAATCCCAAGGCCTTCCCATGGTCATGACCCAAACCTCATGACCATAGATGAGGGAAGGAACATAGATTGACTGGTAAATCAAGATCTTTGCTTTTTGACTCAGCTCTGTCTTCACCTCAACAGGCTGGTGCAGCGCCCGCTTCACTGCAAACGATGCATCAGTCCGTCTGTTGATCTCCCGCTCCATTTTTCCCTCATTTGTGAACAAGATCCTGAGATACTTAAACTCCTCCACTTGGGCCCCTTTCCTCCTCCCCTGACCTGGAGAAGGCACTCCACCCTTTTCATGCTCAAGACCATAATAATTGTCACTTCTGATTTGCATTGTGAACTGGTTGATCGAATAAATGACAAGTCAAGAAGTCAAGACTTGTTCTTCCAAGACCAGACCGTCTGAGACAAGACCGAGTGCCTAGAACTTCAACAAATATTTCAGGACATTGTGTTTTGTGTTCTACAAAGATAAATCTAAAAACAGTTGATTACTCAATCAAAACTATTTCTTGGCATTACACTTAATGGTCATAATAATCTAATATTTAAGTTATTAAATGCAGCCACAAATTGATGCACATTCTCTAAACTGAATAAAAATCAACTTACATTGTGCAAGAGTTATATGAGAAATTTCAAAAACAGAAATTGGACTAATAAAGACGTGTCATATTTAAAGAAATATCTACTTTTGCATTATCATCTGAATAAAAGCAATTAATCAGAGTTTCAGATGAATTGCTGTTCCTAAAAACATATATGCTGCACATATCAAATTATTAGGTATTTTAATATTACTAGTAGTTCATGTAGGCACACAAATTGTCTTGGGAAATTCTCAAAACCATCAGAACAAACAGAATGCGTGGGATTATAAAAATCTCTGGGATTTGTGCATTTGGCATTGGTACTTACTTCTCCTTGTGTTCACTGTTGATGTCTATTCAAATGTTGCCCTGCTCACTTTGCATATTGTAAATTCAAGGGCGTAAATCCCATCTCATTATTGGGGGGGACCATAAACGGAAATTTTTTAAGACCAATTTTGGAGGGGTCAGCAAAGTTAAAGTTAAATGTAACAAAAAATGTGGTTTAAAATTTTTATTATTGTGTTCAAGCTGCAGGAGCAGAAATGATTAGTAAGTAGCAATGAATAACAAAAGTGTTTTTCTCAGTAGACATCAAACTAAGATTCAAATGTTGCTTGGATGTAAGTTTGGTTCAGAGTCACAGATCTGATCTCTGCTACACGTTTACCAAAACTTAAGGCTCTGACTAAAAACAAGTTTTAATAAGTAACTGCACTTAATAAAATTCCTCATAAATATTGATTTATTGCAGTGGTTCTCAATACAGGTTGTGTGTTATTTAAATTATAACTTAAGTTGCTTTAAACTTTTTTTTATTATTTGGGGGTTTTCTTTTCCCATTTCCTTGATGGCTGAGAACCTATAAATATGTAGATATTGAATATTTGGGAAGTATCATAACTTAAACTTCAAGACCTATTCTTCCTATTCCTATTCTTCCAACCCAGAACCCAGAGGATACTTACTTATAGTTATCTACCAACCCTGAATAGGAGTATCTAGTTTATCTAGTTTATATACTTTGGATCAACTTTATTAGACTATGTTTTAGACTCCTGTTCTTAAAACCCAAAAATGAAATTAGACCAGAGGATACTTAGTAACCCTGAACAGGAACACCTAGTTTACATACTTTAGAACACTAGATTCTTTTTCTTTTTTTTGCTCTTTTCTTTGGTTTGTTATTTTGCTTGTGTTTCCTTTTAATTCCTGCAAAGCACTTAGTATTGCCTTGATGCTGAAAATGTGCTATATAAATAAAATTACCTTTACCTTTAAGGCTCAGCACCAGAGTTTTCTAGACAAATATTCAGATTTAATTTTGTGGTTTTAAAGGCTCTACGATGAAGATGATATGAAATAAAGGCATATTTTATTTAGTTTTACTGTCAGCTGCAAGAGCCCCTCTGCTCTCAGCTCCCATACAGAGCTGTCGGCTAGTGGTAACGCTCTGCCGCTCCAGTTTCAAACTTTTCTTATTAAAGTAAGAGTTAGAGAGCTAAATTGAAATACTGGCTACCTGCAACAGAAAAAGGAGCCAAGTCTATGAAAGCATAGCAGTTTTGCTAGTTTTGATTTCCGAGACATAATGTGGCAGTTTATCATGATTCAGCCAAAGTAATGAAATAACAAACTGCAGTCTGATTTTTATTGTTAATGTGTTTCTTCCTATTGAGCAGTGAAAGTAAATAAAATGTGTAACATGTCTTTTGCTTTAAGTATTTACTTACTGGAGGGTTTTTCCCCCTGGGATTTACGCCTATGTGTAAATTTACAAGTTGCCCTGCATTTTGCCTTTCCCCCTCTTCAAATTTCTTCATGTTTTTAAAAAGCAGGCTTTATAATTTTCTGCTGTCAGATTATAGGCGTTTGCCCAGCAAAAGATGAACCACACGCCACATGTGAATACACAGATGTGCTCTTTTAACTTTAAGGACCCAATGCCATCTGTAAACATTCCCATGCCATCATTAGCAAAAATAACACTGAATTGTTTCTGAGACAGTGGGACACGACTGCACCATGATCACTTCTGTTTCTTTTAATTCACATTCATTTTGTTGTGCGTCTGCAGGTGAAGATAAACGTTTTTGTAATTTTGACAAAAACTAGTCTTGAGCTGACCTCAACCCATTTTTTCGAATGAGACAAAGAGCAAGACCAAGGCGTAACAATCCAAGTCCATGAAAGAAACAGACAGACGGTCCTGAGGCCTCCATCCCCGATTGTGTTTGATCAGAGATAGAGATTAGTCTAAACTAATCTTAATTGGTTTACAGCTAATCTGACCTCTAACTATTTTTCCCAATACAAACTTTGGCCATTAAGTATACATATTTATACTGGACTTTGATAAAGTTAGTACTTAAGAAATTACTATAACTCACCTCTATTCCTTGGTTGATTGCTAGTTTAGCCATCCTAACTGCAATTGGACCCTGTAAAGCCAAAACTCAGAGATAAGATTTAAAATGACAACCCTTTCCCTTAGTCATGCATCTGATTCTTTTCCAATTACATATACAAGGTTTAACTCATTGCTTGAGTACCTGAGGGTTGATCTGACGAGCAAGTTCAAGAGCGTAGAGATAGGCAGCATCTCCACTGTCATTCTGCTCTACGGAATGATTGACTAGCCCCAGACGACCTGCCTCTTTTCCATCCACTATTCTAGCAGTAAATATGAGTTCCTTGGCTACAGACACACCAATAATCCTTGGGAGACGTTGTGTTCCACCTACAAAAAATACATATGAAAAAAGGAGCCCCAATATGACACGATCAAAATGGCAGCTAACTTTCTTTGTTGTTTTTTTAAGATTTCAAGTCTTCTTTACTTTTGGAAAAACAGAAAAACTAATAAAGTAGAAATTCAACCTCACCTGCTCCAGGAATAATTGCAAGCTTTGTCTCAACTAGTCCCATTTTTGCACTGCTGGCTACAGAAATAAAGGAGAAGAAACCAATATGTACGGTATTTTGAAACATGCATATATGTACACCCTTTTTTGATTATGTGTCTTTGTAGCTTCAATGTAAAAGTCTTACAAGCAATTCTTATGTCACAAGCAAGGGCCATTTCCAAACCTCCTCCTAAGGCAGCCCCATCAATTGCAGCAATAGTAGGTACTGAAAGATTATCTGAAAAATAAATAAAACAAATGAATAAACCTGGAAAAACTGACTGATGTACAAATAACTCTGCTTAAGAATTCCATAGGTTGATTATAGGCCTGTCGCGATAAACGATAAATCGATTAATCGTACGATAAATTAAAACTAACGACGTCATTTTAATTATCGGCATTATCGTCTCTTCCGGCCTTTTTCTCTTTCTGTTAATGACACTGAATGAAAAAAGGCTCAACTCCGGTGCTCTCCACTGACTCCTCCCTTCCTCATTTCCTCAGTGTAAAGCCCAGCGCACACTACACGATCTTAGAGCTGTCGGCCGATTGTCAGCCCATTTTCAAAACCTGACAGACCACACATTAGCCGACAGAAATCCTAGGTATAACGGTTCGATCGGGTTCGGTCCTGCCGTGTGGTGTCCAACAATGGGCACAAAATAATGGCTACAAGTTCAGTGAACTAATTTTAAAACCAGGCATTAATCAATGCTTTACTACAATCTACCTGCAATGCATGTGGCTAGTGTCAGTCCTGACTGAATGAAAATCATTAGAACCTATTTACGTCACCTTAACGAAGAACAGCTGAAAAGTTACCGGGTTTATCAACCCACAAAAAAATTAAAATGTATAAAGCCGTGCACACACGGAAATGTGGCGGCGCACATTTCCTTTATAAATCCTAATTTGCAGGAAATAGAGCCGCTGCTGGTCCGCCTGTTGCCAACCGTAAATACATAATGGAAATTATTATAAATACCCGGAAGTCTGCCTCCACGTGAAGCAGTTAACCATGGCAACATGCTTGTTTATAGCAGTATGAGTATTTATAATAATAATAATTTTATATTTTCTGTAAAATGTGCTTTCAGGGCACAAGGTCACCTCACAAAAACAAAAATAATACATTTCAAAAAAATAAAATTTTCATTAAAAATAAATAAATAAATTGTGCAAATGCCTGTTTGAAGTGCGTAGTGCGTTCAGAAGGGATTTAAAGACAGACACTGTGACAGAGAATCCTTTGAGTGGGTAACGTGGACGTTTATTCTAAATAGTGGAATCATGTGCATAAGTTGTACATTTACAGGACAGAGATGTTTTATGTCCATAAAGTGCATTCACAAAGTGGGCAGCTCCACTGAAGGATGACTGCAGCTGGACCGGTACTGGTACCGCACAGCTCACTCTTAAAGTTCTGCTCAGAGCTCCAGGATGATCAGTCTGGATTAATCTAAACACTAATAAACCATCATCAACATTTCCCAACAAATCAATCAGATCTCTGATCAATGGCTCCCTCTGATTCCTTCCCTTGGTGATGTTCTCCATCAGAGTCAAAGCTCTGTGCCACAATTATGTTGTAAGGTGTAATTGTGCCCCTTTTGCAGCTACTTATGTGATTGTGTACACACCTTGTTTGGAGTCAATCTGCTGATCCAACCCTGTTTTCTTTTTTTAGTGAGAATGAAATTATCCCATAGATGCATTTCATGTGCTTTGGTGCACAGACTAATGTGTTGCATCTTTATGAGACAAAAACTGAGGAAAAGTACTATTTACATTAGAGTGAAGTTTTCACGTCCTTTTACTTTTATTTTCTTTATTTTGTGTGCGTGTTAGTTTATTGTCTGAGGATAAATGTGGTTCAGTTTCATCGTTTACGTTTAAACAATAAAATACTAAAACCATGAAAAAAACATTGGGTTTGGTGCTTCTTGGTCTAAATAACTGAATGTTGTCAGGTTTCAGTGGATTTAGGTGAGTTTTGACGCTTTGCAGTTTGTTGTCCACAGAAAACATTTGAGTGGCTGCCGCACATTTTCACGCCAGCGAAAAAGTGTACATATATTTACGCAAACTTTGATGCAAAGTTAATTTTTATACATGTCGACTTGTTCGTAAAATATGGCGCCCCACATTTTTTGTGCACATGCAGGCTTTATGCATGAGGCCCCAGAACTGACTGCCCCCTTCTGACTGCAGTGCTCAGTGCATTAGCTCTTCCAGCCCGGCCCCACTCCCTCCCTGAAATACTCTGCGGTTCCAATTGGGCCGGCCAGACCGGGTTGGTTTGAAGTTGATTGATGCATTGGCAGTGGCAGCGGGTACAGTGATGAGTCATCTTCCAGATCTCTCCTTGAGAGGAGTGTTACCCAACTTTCATGATGTCTGTCATTTTGACAGTTTGTGTCAAAAATTCCTGTCATAATCCATTCTTACCCAAAAGTTTTAAATTATATTAATGTCATATTCAATTGCACTGTTTATTATTATGTCATTATGTCTAAAAAGTTTTCAACAAATTGAATGGAGAATCCACATCATGAACTCACACACCAAGCAGATAATTAGATGCAACTTTTTCTCCACAGTGTAAAAAAACAAGACTGACTGTTGAACCAATAACTACATACAAACAATAAAATTAAATGATTGCATTTAAATTATGAGCTATTCATCTATAGTGGCTTGAATGTATATAATCTCACAACTTGCGTTTAATTGAATTTTAATTCATTATTGTGTCACCCCACACACTTTGCAGATAACATTCCTGGTCTGACTGTTTAAACCCAAATCGGGTTCAGATAATCAGTTTTTGCTCCTGTCTTTTTGCTCCTCCCTTACACTCTCTGCCATGCTGCTTCCTGCTAACTCTCCGATTGCGCTATGGTTTGAAGACAGCCGATTGCATCATCAACAAGCATTACTGCGGTTAGCTGGGAGAACACAGATCTCCATCCATCCATTTCTTCCATTTTATCAGGGGTCGGGTCGCAGGGGTAGCAGCTTCAGAAGAGAGGCCCAGACTTCCCTCTCCCCAGCCATTTGTTGCAGCTCTTTTGGGGGAATCCCAAGGCCAGCTGAGACATAGTCCCTCCAGCGTGTCCTGGGTCTTCCCCGGGGCGTCCTCCCGGTGGGACGTGAGTCCAGGAGGCCTCCTGACCAGATGCCAGAGCCACCTCAACTGGCTCCTCTCAATGTGAAGGAGCAGCGGCTCTACTCTGAGTCCCTCCCAGATGACTGAGCTTCTCACCCTATCTCTAAGGGTGAGCCCAGACACCCTACGGAGAAAACCCATTTCGGCCGCTTGTATCCGTGATCTCGTTCTTTCGGTCATGATCCAAAGCTCATGACCATAGATAAGGGTGGGAACGTAGATTGACCGGTAAATCGAGAACTTCGCTTTTTGGCTCAGCTCTCTTTTCATCACGACGGACCGGTACAGCGCCCGCTTCACAGCAGACGCTGCGACAATCCGCCTGTCGATCTCCCACTCCCTTCTTCTCTCATTCATGAACAAGATCCCGAGATACTTGAACTCCTCCATTTGGGGCAGGACACCCCCCCCCCCCCCGCGCCCCGACAGATCTCCATCATAGGCCAAATTTCTATAGTTCCTACTATATATGGTATACAATAATTTGTTCAGATTCAACCATATTTAAACATTTCTCCAATTGAAGTAATCAGAAGTCGGCAGTTCTCTCATTCCAGTGGGAAAATTCTCACAATCTGCAGCGGTAGTTCAGCTGGACCAGATGGGAGTCCAGGTTGGAGACAAATGAGAATTTTGTGAACGATTTACTTAAAAGGTCAAGCTGATTTAATTATTTTCCTCTCTGACAAGCGGATACAAAAGGAGCTTGATAGGACAATGAGTAACAAACATGTAGATTGATGGCCTTAGCAGCTTCAGCAGGAAATGCATTGATGAGACGGTTCTCACATTCTACAAATACAACCTGGGCCAGTTATTATTTAAAAAATTTATTTTCTGAACATAGGTTCTGTTTTCTGTTCTACGTTTGAATTCATAAAACGCTGCTGTATTGGGCGTGCTGTGGTGGCGTAGGGGTTAGAGCAGGGGTGTCAAACTCCAGTCCTCAAGGGCCAGTGTCCTGCAATGTTTAGATGTGCCTCTGCAGCACCACCTGAATATAATAATTAGGTCATTAGCAAGGCTCTGGAGAACTGATCTACACAAAGAGGAGGTAATTAAGCCATTTCATTTCAGTGGTTTGTACCTGTGGCACATCTAAAAACTGCAGGACACCGGCCCTTGAGGACTGGAGTTTGACACCTGTGGGTTAGAGCGACCCACGTTTGGAGGCTTTGAGTCCTCGACGCGGCCATCGCGGGTTCGGTTCCCGGACCTGGCGACATTTGCCACATGTCTCCCCCCCCCTCCTGTCAGCCTACTGTCATATAAGGGACACTAGAGCCCACAAAAGACCCCCTGGAGGGGACAGAAAAAAATGCTGCTGTATTTGGTGGCACTCTGGGGAAAATAAAAGCTTTGCTTGCAGCTGAAAATACTTTGTGTGTGCCATTAAAAACTGAATTGGTTGTTGTTTTTCCCATGAGCTGCAGTTCTTGGCTTCAATAAAGCATTATTATGTATGTGCAATGTAATTAAAAGAGTAACTCACCCTCCAAACAAAAAAACTGCTCTTAAAAAAACAACAACCATGGAATGGCTCAACCTATCATTGATGGTCAATAAATTCATGCAGTCACCAAACTTTGTCCAATACAATTTCTTCTGAAAATTTCTAGTTCATCTAGTTCTACCATAGTTATGGTAGAACATTGGTGCCAAAGTATAGCATGAAGAGGAGCAAATAAACTACCTATAATGAACTCTATGAAGTTCTTACCCAGCTCTGTGATGAGGGCTCTTGCTTTTGAAACAAACGGTCCCACCTCACTTTGATGCATCTTTGCTCTCTCTTTCAGATCTGCACCTTTACACAGAAACAAAATCACAGCACCAAGTTTGTGTCTTAGCCTCCTGTTGCAAGATGAACCATTCAGGGCCATCTGCTGTGGTTTGTGAACATACCATTCTTAAGAACAAATAAGAACTTGGCACATAACATTTACACAAAACTTTCCATCTAAAGGTAAAACAGCAAAGTTGCCAAGAGCATACCTGCACAGAAAATACCAGGAACCAAGCTGGATAAAATAACACTGCGCACTTTGTTATTCTTCTTAATATCCTCTACAGCCTCAAACATCTGGAAGAAAAAGTTTGACAACATAAATACAAAGACAATAAAATAAAAGCTTATATATTACAGAGGATGTGTTCTGTTGTCCAAGTCTGTAAACCTAATGTGACACAAGATGAAACAGAGCAAACTAGAACGGACTTTTCCAAAAACAGTCCATGTTCCACATTAACAGTAACATTAACATGACTGTTAATGTTGCATCAACAGTCATGTAATGACGTCAATAATATAACGTCAATACATGTAATGATGTAATTATTGTACATGTAACAACAGTTACATGTAATGACGTTACATGTGCAGGTCTGATTTACAGACATGCAAAGCAAAATGAACATTTCAGATAGAAAAATAATTATTACTTTATTTTCGGTCTCGTTAATGTATTCATCCATTTGATTTGTTTTTTTTCTACTTTCATATTACATGTAATGATGTAACGTCACATCATTAAACTTTTTGCATAGGATACAAATGCATATTCAAATCAGTAGATGAAACGTCTGCCACATCAATTCAGGAAAATGAGTATCAAGAAATCTATTGGAATTTTAAATCCAATTTGCTTCTGTTTCTCAAACCTTCTTGATTATCTTTAGTCAATGTTTTACACTCAATTTCAACAAGGCATCAAACGAACATTATCAAGGAAAGACCAAATATCGCTTTGTGAAATCCCAGACAATGGATGCCTTCAGATTTCAAAAGTAGCCTTAAAGCACAAATCCATAAAAATATTAAACATTTAGAAGTTGATGAAAATAATTTAGAAATTATTTAATGAGTCAAGTAATTCTAAAATTATTTTTTAAAAACAAAAAAGGTAAAAAGAAAAAAAATACATACCATGTTAACAAGATTTTTGCTTATGGAGTTTTTGGCTTTTGGTCGATTTATCCCAACAACAACAATTCCTGAAAATAGAAATGCAATATATTGATATAGTTAAGGATGGACCAATATATAAATTTCATTCTGAAATTGATCTTCGATATTCATATTACTGTAATGGAAGATAACTGATAATTATCCCTTTCAACAACATAAAAAAAAAAAAACAACAACGCCACACGCATTGCTTCTCTGCTTCAGTAAAACAAAAAAACTACAAAACCCCCCCACAAAATCCTGTGGTGCTTCACTGTCTCTTAACCAAACAGATACCACATGACCAACCCCATGAAACACAAATAACAACCAGATGGAAAAACAGTGCTTGTTAATATCAGCCCAGTTTAACTAATCGAGCCAAGATGTTAGAAACAGACCAACATCGGCCATTACCAATATTATTTATGTATCATACTTCCCTAGTATTATTTTTAACATGCGAGATACTCAACAAGATGATGTTATCAGGGCTGATGGTGGAAAAAAATCCTGAGTCTGAACTTTTTTCCATGCTCAGGAGGGGAACATAAGGCAGGGTGTCATGTATGCAAAACATTTTTAACACATAACATAATAATAAGGAGCAGTTTATGGAATAGGGGGCTCCTGGACATACAGTGTCTAGCGAAAGTTTTCAGCCTCCTTGAACTTTTCAACCTTTTGTTGCTTTTCAGGCTTCAAACATAAAGATCTAAAATTTTTATTATTTTGTGAAGAATACAATCATGAGGTGGAACGAAATTTAATGGATATTTTAAACTTTTTAACAAATAAAAAACTGCAAAGTGGGGTGTACAATATTATTTGGCCCCCTTGCATTAATATTTTGTAGCGCCGCCTTTTGCTGCGATTACAGCTACAAGTCACTTGGTTTTGTCTCTATCAGTTTTGCACATTCTTGCCCAAACAGCTGGAGCTCAGTGAGGTTGGAGGGAGAGCGCTTGTGAACAGCAGTTTTCAGCTCTTTCCACAGATTCTTGATTGGATTCAGGTCTGGACTTTGACTTGGCCATATCTTTCTAAGTAATTGTCCAATAAAATATCTGAAAATACAATTTAAACGATGCGATTGTTACCTCCCAGAAAGTGGGCGCTGCAAACTCTGGCATTGTTAATTTCTTCACCTCCTGCAGGATCAACCCAAGGCATAAGCAAACTAAGCAGCCGCTTAGGGTCCCTAAGGGGCCCCCTGAGTGGAGCTGAATTTGTTTGTTTTACAATTTTGTAACAATTTCTATGTCATTATTACAAAAACACACAATCTCATTATTAAGTGATTTGGTTTTATAATAACATATCTTTGATGATGTTTGTAGAAATCTTTATTTTTATGGACAAAAGCAAAAAAATTAATTGCTCTTCAGGGGCCCCTGCTGGCCATGTAGGTCATGCTTCACCAGTAATATGAGCTGCAATGTGCAGTCTGATGGAAAGACTACATGGCTGCTGCATTAATAAATCAATGAGCTGCTCTATGCCATAGTTGGTGATTTGTTGTTTGGTGCTGAGCAAAATCATTTATGTGGCTAAATCAAATATTGTTACATCACCTTCTAAGATATGTGAAACTTTTGTTAAAATTATTTGGACGCTCAGAATCAGTCCAGTATCGGTATCAGTATCGGTACCGGTAACGGTCCACATTCTCGGGAGAAAGACTCAGCTGGTATAAATTAAATTTTTAGCTATTGGAGTAACGCTTAAGAAAAATTTATTTAATCAAAGTATGTCATGAATATGTGTGTATGTATGTAAGATCAGTTCCACGTGTAAGTATCGGTAACTGATTCCCCAAATTTAAGGAAATCGTCGCTGATATGTTGACTGGCTGACAAATCGGCTGGCCGATAAATGTATCCTATATTATACATGCATATAGGATAAAATGGAAACAGAGATGCAATACGTTTATAGTAGGTATGTGAATGATCTAATCGCCTGACTATTGATTGCAGCCAGTCCACATTAGAGGACCATAGAGGGCCACAAAACCAAATTTTGTTTAGGGCCCCATGGAGGCTTGGGCCGACAATAAAGAGCGGAGATGTGAAAAACCAGCCCCATAAATAACCCGTCTGTTTCATAGCTCAACAGTCACAAAACAGAAAAGCTTGTCCTTGCTGCTGCCTCATAAATTACATCTCCCTACTGGTCTCTTGCAACCAGCAGAGAGATGAGCAACGCAGCGGAGTGGCTCTCTTCATGCAGGACTGGCCCAAGGTAATGGGGACTTGGGTAGAATATGATTTATAGCCTCTCTGCCTGCTAAGAACATCAGCATCACTAACAGTGTTTAAATATAGATTTAGTGAAGTCTGTGAGAGGGCCAGGTTAATTGGCCAAGCTTTC
The DNA here is from genome assembly GCF_003331165.1 of Xiphophorus hellerii. Taxonomy (NCBI): domain Eukaryota; kingdom Metazoa; phylum Chordata; class Actinopteri; order Cyprinodontiformes; family Poeciliidae; genus Xiphophorus; species Xiphophorus hellerii. The sequence continues at coordinate 29,596,356 of NC_045679.1, read as the reverse complement.
AAATCAAATTATTGGCTGTGATGTATTTGTGAAGAAACCCAGTTCAAACACAAAGATTACAGATAGCATCATATTGTAGCCACGGTAACACAACAATCAGGGTTTCCCCCAGCGTGTGATCAGCCAAGGCTGGGCTTCACTTGCCTGGTGAAACATCAAATACTTATTTTCTCCACTTGACACAGGAGGTCAAAAGGGATAACTCTAGTAGAAAGTAAGGTGATGTAACTTTTTCCTAAGTTAGAAAACTTGTTTTGTAGATATCTTAGGTTTAAAAAAGTCATTTTTGTAATTAAATTACTTTCTCTTCCAGAGATAAAACACAAAATCTTTTGAAATACCTTGATATTTAATGATGTGTGCTTATTTTCCCTCATGACTATATACAGTATATATATATATATATATATATATATATATATATATATATATATATATATATTCACAAAATATAAACTACTGCCTTTACAATAGGGTCATCCTGTCACCAGGAGGTGTTGCTCCGGCGGAGACTGATGAAATCTGTTTTTAGTCTTCAGGATTCAGTCACCAGCCAGTTTTTCATTCGAGAAGGAGGGATCTATAGGCTGTACTTCACATTTTCGGTGTGTCAAAACTGAATAATGTGAGACATTCAATACTATTACCACAAAGCAGCAGCAGCACCGGGGGAAAACCTACCCGCATCTTCCCCATCCAGATATCGGACCTTCAGGTCATCCCTGGAGTCAGAACTGTATTGCCGTGTTGCAGCTATGGGGCGACTGAAACAGCAATATCTCTGCTGTCGCCAGCAAAGGTATGAGGCTGTCACCCTGTGCGCTCTGTCTCGATCCACGTACACTCTGGAGGTTAACCACAGGGACAAACGTCCCACTGCAGCAGCCATGACCGTCAACTACAGAGGTCTTCTTCTTCTTCTCCTCTTTCTTCTTCGTCTTGATTTTTATTGGCGGTTGGCAGAAAAAAAAAAGTTAAGTAGCACTACTGTCACCTACTGGTATGGAGTTTGGTTCATGAGGTAAAGAGAGTAGTTTCCAATCATTTTCCATTCCCACATATTCCAACTTCTGGTTATGCAAGATAAAATTAGACTTTGTCTTTCCTAACAATATATATTTGGATCATTCTAAAATGTTGTTATCCAGTTCAAGTTCATCTCGTTTTCCATCTCTCTGCAGAAGTGGCACAAGTCTTCAAAGTCATCTGATAACTAGATGTAAAAGTATAAAAACATATGTATATACCTTCATATATATAAAAATAAATAAATACACACACACACACAAGTAAATTGGTAAGGTGACTTAAAGGATTATTTAGTTTTATTTGAAGGGAGGTTCTGTGAAATTATGAGTAATAGTTCCTTTACTTGGGGTGCAAACGCCAAAAAAAGGTTAGAAAACAGGGTTTATTTTGTTAATAACTGAGCTTTAAACAATCAGGTCTAATTTGTTTAACCAAGTATCCTAAATTTGGAACAAGAACTGATATAAGTTGATTTAAAAACGGATTGAAATAGCCCTTTAAAAAAGCCATGATGATGTAAAGAATCATTAAGGAAAGAAACATGTTTACCAAAGCTGCATTCCTCTTTTACACGTCACCTTAACATGCGTCTTGATAACTTTCTCTCTCTCTTTTTTTTAAGTACCTTTATATATGTGCATTTTGTTGCACCACTTTATTTTGAGTAAATTGATCAAATATATGCTCTTAAAGTAAAGAGATGATACGGAAGTCTGAATTGCGTTTTATTCTTTGTTCCTTTTATATACATCAGAGAGATGTCAAATCACAGAAGCTCACAGAAGATTTAAGGATTCAATTAATCCTTGGAGTGGAGTTGGAGTTCTATGATAACTATGTAATCATAGAACAAATAACATTTAGTCTCACAATAGATCATTACGTCTGAAGTAATTTTGTTTACCCAATCTCTGTGTTTCTATGTGAAGTCATGTGGAGTGAGAAAGAGCTGTATCAGCCAACCACTCAGTGCAACATGCTGCTCTTCTCTGCTCTAGTTCAGCCAATAACTAACTACATTTTGGATTTGCACCGGTTGAGCAACAGGAACGTCAGGCTCTTGTTTATGTCAAATAAACAAGAACAATACATGGCAAATAATTTAACTCTAAGTGTAGTATTGAATAAACCCCTCAAACCAGAACAGATATCGTCTCTTAGCATACTTTAATGAACTGTGCTTTCCAAAAAAAAATCACCAGTCTGGGAAAAATTTAACATTTTGTTTTTTAAAATTTACTCTATATCAATGTTAACAATGCCACAAGTACTACTTAAAATCCAAAGTACAACAAGATCATACGAACATTCCTTTTATTCATTGTGATATGAATATCGGCATCTCTTTATGATAAAGTCTATGCATTGATGCTTTTGGCTAACTTTGTTTCAGAATCTTTCTCTGTTGTGATTAATTTTGTCAAAGAAGTCAGTTTTGTTGACACGGTGACAACACTTAGGGATAAATATCCTCAGTATATGACTGTGCATAGAAACTTACAATGGTTTTGAACTAGTATTGAGCTTAAGACTTGTTTATTCTGGCAGCCACTGTGTAGAAACACTGCTATCAGACCCACGGCTCCAGCCTTGCATGTTGGACACCTGTACCGACAAAGGACAGTGGGAAGGCTGCATGTATGCTGAGGAGTTCTGGGTGGTCTGGAAACACACTCCTTCTAAAACGCTGGCAGAAGAAGTCTTTCCAGAGGACTCATATTCAGGGTCAGTTGGCTCCATTTTAATTTGGATGGTTCTTGATTTGATTCGTAGTTTATGTGGTAAAGCTGAAGAACTGACATCTGGCACTTTGTGAGTAGAAACAATAACGCTTTTTTGGTCAACTACTGAAGGCACCAACCCCTTAGGGACTTGCTGCTCATCCTCACCATCTGATGCTTTGCATAAAGAATTTTCATCTGAGGTCCTGGGCGAATTACTGGATGACCTGGCAGTCTGCATGAATGATGCTGCTTGTGAGTAGACATCAGACAAATGGCTAACCTTACAATTTTTGTAGAGTTTATATGGTGTACTAGTTTCCTGCCAGGTGGAGTTTTCTTCTGGTTCTTGTTTAAAATCTGCTGTCCTATAGTCAGTAAAGCTTGCTTGACTTGCAGCCCATGTTTCAGACATGAGAGGTAAGTGTTTGACATGTACAAGATCTCTTTTGAATAAACTCTGGATAGCAGTGGGAGATATCAACTCTTCGTGGGGGTTTACCGTGGGGGGACTAGATACATTTTGAACTTCTTGGGTATATGCTGATGCGCTAACTAAGCCAAACTTCATTTTTAATGACAGCAGTTCTGCCTTAAGGGAGGCATTTTCCTCTCCAAGTGCCATCAGCTTGTTTTCAAGGACCATGTCATTAATGCGTCTCTTCTCTCTTGAGCGCTTGGCAGCTTCATTGTTTTTGCGTCGTCTCTCCCAGTAAATGGTGTCTTTCTTTTCCTCTGGGATGAATTCGCGTTTTTTGCGGCACGTAGATTTAGTCTTGAAAGGAAATGATGAAATTTTGTGAGGTACAAGATTTTTGTTAGCTCTGTGTAAAGCCACAGCAAGCACCAAGGCATCATCTCCACTGTATGACTCACTGGAGTCAGTGTCTTGCTTGACTGATTGCATATTCTTAATGTCAGAAACAGACAGTAAATTCAAAGGCATTAACTGTGAGCCATAATGATGTTCTGGAACAGCAGCAACCTCTACACTGAATCAGTCCACTTGAATAGAAGAAATCTGTGAACAGACAATTAAAAAAAAGATTATTTACCAATATGAAGAAAAAAAAGCTCAAAAACTGTCAGGTTTTGTAAAGTTTATATATTTGTGTGATGGAAGGAGTGTCTTCATATGTTAGGAATAAGGGTCAATAACTTAAAAAGGTGAACTTATGTTCTCCAGGAAATTTGTGCCATTTTACAACACAATCAAGTGAAATTGAGTTCTGTGTGTTTAATAAGTTCCTACCCATTCCCCCTTCAGAACATCATCACAACAATGCTTCTGCATGATGCTGTTTGCAACTGTTCATAGAAGCGTTGCAGCACACCTTGCAGTTCCACCAGGTGTTTGCTAATTGCTGCTGCCACTAATCTGGGGCAGAAGCTAAGCTGGGAACTGAAGGAGGAGCTTTAGGGAAGTAGGCAATATTTTGTTTATTTATATTGTTTTGTCTATAAATAAAACAACAAAACAAAGTGTCTATAAACACTTGCTGTTGCAAGTGTTTATAGACACCCTGGAATAGTTGCCACAGAAGATTTAAGGATTTTTCAAAACAACACTCCAGGTATGCTTTAGATGAAAAAATACGGAGCCCCTTAGGGGACATGGAGGATTTTTTCTTTTACATTGTAAAAGTATTGCGTTCCCTCGCAATAAGTTTTGTGTTTCCTCGCAATATGCTTACTTATGAGGAAGTTTTTCTGCCATAATCCAAGAGCACGCATTTACAGACTGAATTCAGGCTTTTATGTCTTTTCTTCTCAAAACCTTTAATACTTTTGCTTACATTTTTATTTTTAAAATGTAAGTTTCTTCTCAAAACTTGTAATGATTGTACTCAAAACTTCTCCTCCTGCTCACACTTAGTCTCTGCTTGGACTCTGCTCACTTTTGAAAATGCCTTTTGTCACAGTCACTTGGCAACCTCTCAGCCAATAGAATGAAAGTGTTGTAGTGGATGCATTTGTTTCCTTCTAGCGGGTGTGTCTGTGTGGCTACTATCAATTGTAGCAGTCTGCGCCACCCACTGATTGTGGGTGGCGCACCATGATGGACTATCATGAGGATTAAGCTGTTAACATGATGGCTCGGGTCAGACAACAACTTCAAAATTGTAAGCTATGCTCCAACCATTAGCATCCATGTTACACTGAGCATTTCTTCTTTTTAGGGCGGTTGGCAGAACACTGAGAACGCTGACGTTATTATGCAACTCTACTGCCCACGCGGGACACTTTTAGCCCATAGAGACTGCAGAACACATACAGGTTGCATTTATTTGGAAGTGTGAACGGCCACGCCAAAAAAATCCAATTTGACAAAAAACCAGAATTGGATCATTTCAAGCTGCAGTGTGAACACAGATAAGTGTGAGCAAGAGGAGAAGTTTTGAGTACAAGCTTTACAAGTTTTGAGAAGAAAGACATGAAGTTGTACTTTCAAATTGAAAATGTAAGCAAAAGTATTAAAAGTTTTGAGAACCAAAGACATGAAATCCTGCTTTCAGACTGAAAATGTGTGCTCTTGGATTATGGCAGGAAAATTCCCCCATACTTGTTGCAATATTTGCTGGTCCATTTTGTAAATTGACTCACAAATGTCAATTTAAAATTTCAAATGTATACACATTTAAAGAGCCTCAGTGAAAATGTATTTATTATTAACTCTTTGGTGCAAAAAACTGATTGAAAATCGATTTATTTACTGCATGTTCTTCTGCTTGTGTAAGGCTGAGATGGAACTGCATAGGAAAGCAGCTCTTTAAACCATTCAGACTACCAATACAAAACAGACAATCAAAACTGTCAGATGACTCATTATCCTGTGATAATAACTCAGAAATAGTCCAAATAGTTTGGATATATTTTTTATTTCTTTCCTTTTTACGGAAAGTTTCTGTTTATTTCTTAGGTTTGTAGTGCCTTTCTATACTAAAGAAAAATATGTAAAACTTCAGATATTTCACAAGATATTAACATACATGGAAAAACTTTACAAAAACCTTATATTATAGCAGAAAGTACGATGGCCACCCTAAGAAAGGCTTATAGCATTAAATTATGCCGCATGAACATTACATTATTGTGAGAGAACGCAAAACCTATTATGAGGTAATGCAATACTTTGCAAAAGAAAAAAATCCCTTTGGGGACTTCGTAATAATGCAACTTTGTAAAATCAAACAAGTCGATTTTACATAGTCCTTTCCCACTGCCCTTTGCCTACTCAATTGTGTCTATCCAAAGAGCCCTGCAAATTTTAAACAGAGTTTGTTATTACAATAAACAGATGACTGATTTCATGTTGGTGTTACCTAGCAATCAGTATTATTTGTACACTGAGAAATTTGTTGTTTTTATAATCATCTGTTTAAATTAGGCATCCATAGGGGTCATTTTATGATGTCCCCACCAATATTTCCTACACTTTTTTTCCTTTATGTGTCTTCTTCTATTTGCAGATAGTAACTCGGCAGCAGCTGCTCACTCTGTTCAAAGCATTAACAGCCAGTGCATGACTGCTTTAAACATACCATAAATGACAAGTTCTCTCAGTGATTAGTGGATTTGAACATCACCTGACTTACATGCGTCATGTAATTACATTTCTTTGCATTAAGTCAAGAATATCGGTTCTCGAGAAAATGACACTATCAAGCAAAGAATCTGAAAAGGGGACGCAATGTTTTGCTATTTGTCTGCGACAGCAAGATACCAAGGTTCATGGGAATAACATTTCACAGGTCAGTAAAAAGTTGTAATTAAAAAAAAATATTAATAATGTAGGGAGTAGGTTAGTTATGCTACAGCTTGACTTTGACAACCTTAATATGTACCTGTGCTGCACAGTTTGGTGTGTTTCGGTTCAGTTAACACAAAATAAGGCGACCCACATACATTTTCTGACAGATAATTAGTAGCACAAGTTTTTAAATTAGCTAATCAACCACCGCTAACATCAGGAGATCACTTCTTAATGATCGCAAAGTTAACATTAAGCCTGAAAAATCAAAAAACTGTAAGAGTCTGAATGTTTTGTTTTGGTGTTTTTACATATTTTTTTGTTTGGGAAATGCTTTTGTGTTTTTTAATGTTGATTCCTGATACACTTGAATGCAACTTCTGCTCTGTGGAGCTGTCTGTTATTGGTTTCTATAGTAACAAGTGATGTTGGCTGCCTGAAAAAAGGAATACAACCACCAGTTTTTCTATGTTTTTTTCAACACTGGACTAATTACTGTATATCATTTGTTCATAGAACCTGGCTGTATTCAGAACAATGAAATATTTCATAAAGCATAGGAGCCAAAGTTTGTTCATTTTTAAACCATGGTTCCTAGAGCAGCAATTAGGTAAAATTAAATTATTAGCTAATATAAAAGAGAAATTAGCTTAGTCATCTCTTGCATCTTGACAGAACTGACCGACACCAAACTATTTATAAATTTATATGCAGAGAGAATACATATTTTACATATTCAACAGCACTTTTCTCAGATTCCTCATTATTCTGGTTTTTGAATTCTATAATAACATTTTGATTGCTATGGAATCTAATCTTGATGTTTTTTAGCATTTGACAAAATCAGATAATAAAGGCAACAATAATATTGTGATAATTCTTCACAAAAAATATTACTGAGTTGTGTAACTGTTTCCAACTGTAGGTAAGCATTGAGCAAATATGCACTCATTCCATAAATTACAATATGAAGGAAATGTTGCTTTCTTATGTTCCATCAACAAGTGAAAAATATTAGACGACTGATGTTTTGCATCTTTATATCGTTTAGTATGTCTAAAACCTGCTAAAAGGTTGTTATTTTCAAAAAGTATGATTAATCAGACAAGTCTCATCATGATATCTAATTTATTAAATATGACTGTATGGCATTCACATTTAAGTTTCAGCCTTATTACAACTTAATTTGAATGATTGTGCCAGAGTCAGTATATCTTTATGTTAAAAAAACAGACGCCACTAAAATCACTGTGTGGTCTTTGCATTACAATATTTTTGTTTGATCATTTTAATCCAAAGAAAGGACAGAAACTGGTCATCGGGAAATAAAAACCAGAAGAACATTAAAATGCATCTTGCTCAAAAAACCTGTTTTAACCATGCAACTGGTGATTTGTTAAAGGTGAATTTAGAATAAAAATTGAGGGCTGACAGATCAGAGTCATCCTTAAAATTAATTTGAAAAAACCCCCCAAAAAACAACAACAACCATATTATCAGTTACCTGAATATGTTCCACTATACTTTGGTATTCACATTAAACAGTTAGTTTCAAAAGTTTATTAAATTCACATTAAACAGTTGCAAAAGTTTATTAAATTTTTACAAGGTCTGTAACACTGGTGAATTTCAGATCAGTTTAGAGAATTTTGGACAAAATAGACAAGGCAATAGGCAAGTACAGTAAAGCTACTACTGTACATTTCATCTGTAACTTCTCTAAAATTATGTGATGTTACTAAGATGCCCAGTTAGAATCAGTACATGTTCTCCAGCTTGTGTGAAACTCGCCTCATGCCAGAAAAGTTATATTTCACGTTTTGTCACCCACTAAAACATTTGAGGACATACTTACATCTGCGCAGCTCAGTCTAAGTGGCCACAGTCGCCCTTTATGCTTCCTAAAGGATACTAACACTCAACTTAGGCTCATTGTCTTAATATGGCAATAACGTAGCAATATTAGTTTAATATACCAGAGTTTCAACTAGAGTATCAGATGAGGGTTTCCTACTCTCATCTTCCAGCAATTTTAGCTATAGGCCGTCAGCTGACCTTATTGCTCCAAATTCCTTCATTGTCGCCTGTATTACAGAATAACTCAGCCCTTGCTTCGGCCTCCTGTTAGCGATTTCTCTGGTGGTCATGCGGTTTTTATTCAGTGTCTATAACTATAAAAACCTGTCTTAGTTGCCGGCGTGTTGATTTAATGACCCGAAATGAGTCACATGCAGCAGAAAGACTAAACTAAGATTTCACTCGGTTGTATGAAATCATAACCTCTTTCTCGTGTCGCGCCTGATTCACATACGCCCTTAAACGTAACAGCACAAAAAAATCACTCATCCCAACAGAATAACCAGGACTTGTAAACATCTGACTCATCATGCTTTTATATGGTTATTCTTTTTACCTCTGCCACACGAAATTCTATAACAACAGCGTACCTACATTTGTGACAATTAACATCAAGCCTACGACCCTGCATAAGACCTGGACAAACACGAATCCACAGCAAAGTAATGGATTTTTTGAAAAGTCACGAAATTAGTCAATTCCCGACATTCTAGACTTAAGGAGGCGTTTCTTCAGCTCTCCTGTTTAGTTTACCAAGGGGCAAGTGAAACGTAAGCTAACGTATGAGCTGTTGGAACTCTTTCAAGTTCGCAAATATCATCAGACAGCGTTTTCAGACTTAAAATCAACATCGAACAGTAAGATGTCTACCTTTTCCACCTCGATGAGTTTGGTCTTAGTTCCTATCACATAGTTCAAGATATGTGCGAACCTTTCCATTGGCTTAGGATCTTGATGAAATTCCTACAAGTGACTGTCTTCCTTGGTACCTTGGTTATATTCTTAATGTGGCTAGTGACTCAGATCTGTGTTAGTAGGTCAGTTAGGAAGCGTATTTCCAGCTTAAGCTGAATGACAGCTAAATCAGCCAACCAGAACTGTTTCCCTCCGCTATTTCCCAGCCCCTTCAGCACTCACACAGGAAGTTGTTTCTCTTCTGCTTGCTTTACTGCTATTTTTACATTTACAAATAACAAGCACGGGAAAGACACAAACAATGAAGATATAATACAAAACAATTGATAAAGTATATCAGGGGTGGCGAACCTGGGGCTCTTCGACGGATCCTGTGCGGCTCTTTGATAGTGAAATTTCCCACACTCCTTGAATTCAACACTGGCAAAAGTGTTGCCTTTAATTAAAATGTTTTTTTAATTAAACAGTTTTGAACAATTGTACAGCATCACGTGGCATGTGTATACAAGAAGATATCACATTTTACAGGTTTAAGGCACACATAAAAATATGAGATGAAAGAAAAAAATGTGACATTAAACAGAGAAAAAAGAAAAACAAGCAGTAGGCCTACAGTATAGGGGCACTATTTCTCATCAAATTAATTCAGCTCATTACAGGCATCAAATAGTTGTTTTCTATGCTTCCTTTTCATCAGTTTTAAGGCTCTTGAGGAGTTGTCCATCAGAAGGCTTTCAAAGGTTGAAAAGTCTGGTTTTCTATTTCCCCAATGAATGAAGCATTTGGCAAGAATCAGCAGGTTGTTAAGTATGAGGTCACTTCTTTTGTCTCTGAGGGTGGTTCCAAATATTACATCTTCTCTTTTTAAGGGAAGAGGTAGGAAAAGTTTTTTGTTGAGATCCAGTTTCCCCAAAATGTTCCAGTGTGCAGAAAAAGAGATGATCTGTTGCAAAAGGCACAGCTGTTAGTGTCAAAGTTGAATCTTTGTCGTAATAGTTTCGTGGATGGATAAACGTTACTGAGAATTTTAAAATTTACTTCTTTAGCTTTCAAGGCTATTTAAGGTAAGCAGTTCTCCACTTATTAACCTCTGAATGAGAAAACAAATTTAAAAAATGGAGTTTCTATTTGTTCCTACAGGAAATATAAAATTAGTTAGATGCTGACACATCCGTTTGTTGGAATTTTGTCCATTTTTTCTACAATGTTTCACTGTTGGCATATGTATTATTTGATAACCATAATACATGTCCAATGCATTGTTGAACATTCAGGCAGAATGTTAAAAAGCATTCAATGCCCAGCATTATACCAGAGGACCATAATAATTTTCTCTAAATTATTTTGCTATTTCACATTACTTAAGTGAGAACAGCTACATTGCTGTTGTTGCATTTTCAATATTTACTCACAAAAAATAAATTTCAACCAAATATATTCTGTAGAAGATGTAGCACACATTTTCCAATGCTGATGTTATAAATTATGAACAATATATTACAAATCAGGCTATCATGTGAAACACAAAGCTTTCTCATACTCAGGATTACAAACAGCTGACTCAAGTGCAAATATTGTATATATTTTTAGATCATCATACGCTGTCAGATCATTATACCCTGTCAGATCATTATACCCTGTCAGATCATCATACGCTGTCAGATCATCATACACTTAGCACAAACTGATGGCTGTATCTGCCAGACAAGTATATGCTGTCATTACCACATGCTTTTATTTAATCAGTAACATAACATCATGATGTAGACGTTAGATCGTCATACACAGTTCAGACCAAAAGTTTGGACACACCTTCTCATTGAATTCAATGAGAAAGTGTGTCCAAACTTTTGGTCTGTACTATATATATATATATATATATATATATATATATATATATATATATATATACAATTTACATACTGCAACTTTAATTTCACTTAGAAGAGGACGGGTCAGGAGGGACGAGGGTTAGAGCTGCTGTTGACTGACTCATCTGTTGTTAAATGGTAAAAGGTTAGGGTTCAATATATGAATATGTTGGTAATTTCTTTCCTTAGTTCATTAAATGTTAGTGAAATGGAGGCAAACAGTCTGTAGCTAAGCTAACTATGCTGAATGGTTGATAATCTCACACAGTCAACCCACCTCTCCGAGAAAAATTGGCTTATAAATTGACACTTTACAAATTTACCTTTTCCTTTCTCTGTCTATTTTTGGAAAACCTACTTTATTATCTTTCTTAGCAGCATAGTAACCGCCACAGTCGTTCTTGTCTTCCACTGACTGCTGCTGAACACCGTGACCGTCAAGCGCCCCAAGCAGGAACGAACCATTTCATGCAGATCCAGGGGAGTTCAGGACAAATATGGATGTCTGCCTTTTGGCCTGGGAGGGGGAACATTTAATTTTTACTGCTAAAAACAATTTTAGAAAACACAATATAACTAATTTTGTAATTGAGAAGGCCCCATTTTAAAAAAAAACTTCTGCCCGGGCCTAGAGGGGGCCTGGATGGGAGGCAGAATATGACTTCAGGGATCCAAGCCTTTATCACGTCTGATGAGAGGTGGAGAAGGCGGGCCCTCTCCTGTTGAGTATGGTGTATGTAGGATTATATAGTATGGTGCCCCAGTCATTGTTGACTCATGGTTGCTAAAAACTTTACAAGACCTTGTGGCGTATATGTTGTACAGGGGAAAATATGATTGTGTTTTTATTTTTGTTGTGCTTTGCATGCTTGGGGTTTGTTTTTCTTTTTTTTCCCGTTAACAATCCAAACGCACTAGACTGAAGGTGCTTGTCTAGGGAGGCGGAGCGCACTAATTGGCCGCCGATACAGGTGTCAGCAGAGGCTGATTAAAGCCAAAATAAAAGGAGCCTGGATGGAAGGAGGGGAGAGGAACAAACAACCTGTTCTCCGTAGGCTACAGAAACCGACACGCTGCGGAGAGAGGGGAAGACGGAATCTGCACGTCAGGCGCAGAAGATCGGGAGCTAGATAAACGGCCCAGTACAGAGGATTAGGGCAGAGGAGAACCTCTGCCCGCGCCTGTAAGTAGCGCTCTATTTTTGATCAGAGAGTAGCCATTAGCAGGAAGTACGTCTTCCGGCGGAGTTTTGGTGCGGGGATGCTGGCGCTTTCCTGCTCTTTCTTTTAGCTGGATCGGGCGGAAGAGGGGCGTTGCACGCCGAAGAGTGGAGCGGTGCTGGAGAATCGTCCCGGCAGCTGGGGATTGGCAACGGAGTGCGCTGCAGACGGATTACCTCCACCAGAAGCAACCTAAGAAGCGGAGCCCAGCCTGTGGCCTCGGATTGGTGACTTTTAGACAATTACTGAGCCCTGGATTTTATTGAGGACAAGAGGGCGGTTTTATTGTGCCACTATTCGTGACTTTTATTATTTTTTTGGTAATAAAATACCTTGCGCCTGATCGCTTTGCCGTTTGGGTTTTTGAGTTGTTTGCTCTCCCTTGTACCAAGGACAGAGTGTGGGGCCATATTGGCTGTCAACATAATTTTGGCGCTGCGAGCAGGATACAAGCAGGGAGCAACACTCTTCCCAAAAGTAAGAGCACAACATGATGATGCCAGTCTTCCCTGGTGCACCTTGGGTGCCCAAGTACAAAGGGATTGAAAGTGAACTAAAATATGAGGACTGGAAAGAACAAGTGCACGGACTTTTAAATGCTCAAGAATTAGTAGAGGCAAGAAAAGTGGACATTTTAATAGGGGCCTTAGCTGGGGAAGCGAAGCAACAGGTTAATGTTTTAGATGAGGGTGAGCGAGATCGGGTCCGTAAGATTTTTAATTATTTGGACTCATTGTATGGTGATAATACTCCGGTTGCTGTGTTAAGGTCACAATTTTTTGGTTGCATTCAGAAACCTGATGAATCTGTAAAGTCCTTTACTTTAAGGTTGAGAGAACTGTGCTGCAGGTTGAGGCAGCGCAGCCCTGATGATGCACCTACTGACGCAAACTTATTGGACCAGATGCTACTTGGCCTGCATGAAGGTCCCCTGTCCCACACACTCAGAGCCTATGTGCGACACAATCCTGGAGAGGATTTTGTCGCTGTTCATCGAGAGGCATTGCAGCTTGAAGAGGAGCATAATGGCTCACAAAGACTACAGAGTATGTGTTTTGTAGTAAGTGAGCCAACACATAACCGATTGTTGTCCGACTCTAACTGGAAAGAAGATTTTAAAAAAGAAATAATGCATGACGTTAAAGAACAAATGAAAGATTTGGCAAAAGAAGTAATTAATGAGATCAGGCCTCTTTTACAACAAAGTCAGGGGGATGTTGCTGCTTCAGGGGTGTCAAGACTACCACAAAGACGGCCTGGGTACTCCCGGGGCTGGACCAGAGATGGACAACCTATCTGTAGGCAGTGTAAGCGGGCGGGCCATATTGCCAGGTTTTGCCAAGCACCTGATGGGGAACAGCCAGCTTTAAACTAGGTAACCCTACTGCCGAGGCCCAGGCAGTGGGGACGGGTTGTATAACAAATGGCCAAGGGGCCACAGCACCATTCATTGGTAAATGTCCTACCATAGAGTTATCTATGGGTGGAGTGAGAATGACAGCTTTGTTGGATACTGGTTCTCAAGTCACACTGGTCCAACAACAAGTAATGGACTCTTATTTTCCTCAAATGAAAAGTGACAGATCTTTGGTGTTCACGTTAAAAGCTGCAAATGGCCTCACCATTCCATATTCTGGGTATGCTATTATGGACTTTGAGGTCGAAGGGTTTAAAATACCTGAAAAAGGTGTTGTGATTGTAAAAGATGACTGCTCCACCCACTCACTTATTGTGGGCATGAATGTTATTGGTGCTTGTTGGGACACTGTTTTTAAAAGTGGCACGTCAGCTTTCTCCCCTCAGAAGTGGAAGTCCTACCAGGTCTGGGAAGAGGCATTTACCATCTGCCAGAGGATTTCTGCTACTAAGATGGAAGGGGATTCCCTGGGGTACGTCCGACCTGCCTGTCGCCAAGGAATACAGGTACCCCCTAATTGTGAAACAATGATTTGGGGCCGTGCTCCTCAGAAGATGAGGTCCAGGAATGGGTTGGTGTTTATTGAGGCACTACCTGGATCAGAACAATGGGGGGTGGCAAGAACTTTGTCAGTGGTTGATCGGGGTCGGCTTCCTGTCAGAGTCTGCAACCCTCACCCATATCCAATAAAAATAGGGCCCTACGAGAAGTTGGGTCAACTGCATCAAGTGGAGGAGACTGAAATTCAGGGTACTGGCGACCTTAGTCTAACTGTGGGATCTGATGGGGTGGTCGAAGTTGGTGTAACAGAAGTTGTAGGGATGGAAGAAACAAACAGCTGTGAAGAGGTGAACAAACTCTTAACTTCTGTGGATTTACCCCCACAGCAGAAGGGGGAGCTCCAGGCCTTTCTGCAGAGGTGGAAAAAGGTGTTTTCTGTGGATGAAGAAGATGTTGGCAGAACAGACTTGGTCCAGCATAGCATACACACAGGTAACGCAGCACCTATTAAAGAGAGGCATCGACCTTTGCCTCCTTTAATGTACAAAGAGATGAAGACACTTCTGGCAGATATGCTGAATAAAGGAATTATCTGTGAGAGCAAGAGCCCATGGGCTGCACCTATCGTTCTGGTGAGGAAGAAAGATGGGAGCTTGCGATTTTGTGTAGACTACAGGAAGCTTAATGCGGTCACTCATAAGGATGCTTTTCCCCTTCCTAGGATCGAGGAGACTTTGACATCTTTAACAAAGGCTGAATGGTTTTCAACACTGGATCTGGCCAGCGGCTACTGGCAGGTGGAGATGGACCCTAAGGACCAAGAGAAGACTGCATTTACTACACCACTCGGACTCTTTGAGTTCGAACGCATGCCGTTTGGGCTCTGTAATGCCCCTGCCACATTTCAGCGTTTAATGCAGCAATGCTTAAGTGGCGAACTTACAGACTCTGCCTTGGTCTATTTGGATGATATTATTATATACTCACCAGATTTTTCCTCTCATTTGCAACACCTTGAAAATGTTTTCCAGAGACTTTGTCAGCATGGCCTGAAACTTAGATTGGACAAATGCAAGTTGTTTCAAACTCAGGTAAAGTTCCTTGGCCACCTTGTTGACAAGAATGGGGTGAGACCTGATCCTGAAAAAATTAGTGCTGTCAAGAGTTACCCTGTTCCAAATACCATTCGCCAGGTCAGAGCTTTTCTGGGCCTGGCTGGGTACTATAGGAGGTTTGTTCCTGGTTTTGCCAAAATGGCTCGCCCTTTGAACTCTTTGTTGATTGGGATACCCGCTAATAAGAGGTCAGAAATGAAGATTACTTGGACAGCCGATTGTCAGGAAGCATTTGAACAGTTAAAAACTGCACTTACACAAGCCCCTGTTCTCGCCTATGCTGACTTCTCTCTACCATTTGTCCTTTATACTGACGCAAGTAAACATGGGTTGGGTGCTATCCTAGCCCAGGTGCAAAATGGGAGAGAACATGTGATTGCCTATGCTAGTCGGAGTTTGCATCCTGCTGAAAGGAACGATGCGAATTACAGTTCTTTCAAGCTGGAACTGTTAGCCTTAAAGTGGGCAATCACCGAAAAGTTTAAGGATTATCTGACAGGAGCCAAATTTACAGTCTTTACAGATAACAATCCAGTGGCACACCTTCAAACTGCCCACTTGGGGGCAACAGAACAACGTTGGGTAGCGCAGTTAGCCTCCTTCGATTTTATCGTGAAATATCGGGCAGGGAAGGAAAACGTTAATGCTGATGCCTTGTCCCGATTTCCTGTAGGCCTGTCATCAGAGGACCAATTTGCCTATGTAACCAATGTAGCAGTTTCTCCAAATCCTTTGGAGCCTGGACTACAGACACAGGATTGGAAGACTGCTCAAGAGTTTGATGTGGACTTGAAAGCTGTTCAAAGGTATGTGAGGCAGGGGACTTTACCGGAAGCACAAACTAGAAAGGACTTGCCAGCCAGTACACGCAAAATTCTGAAACAGTGGGGGAAACTCGTACTCCGGGATGGTGTTGTTTGTCGAAAAGTAACAGACTGTAAAACTAACGCAACTTTTTTCCAAGTTGTATGCCCCACAAGCAAGCGCAGGGAGGTGTGGGAGAAGTACCATCAAGCAACTGCCCATGCAGGAGGGGAGAGGACATTGTCCAGAATTCGTCAGTTCTTCTATTGGCCCAATATGGAGAAGGAGGTGCATCAGTTTCAGTTGGGCTGTGCTGCCTGTAGCTTGCAAAACAGGGCAGAGCCTAAGGCCCCACTGCACCCCATATCTGTGTCTTACCCCCTTGAGGTTATAGGCCTAGATTTTCTTTCTCTGGGTAGACCTACAGATAGGTACCAGAATATTTTGGTCATGACTGATTGGTTCACACGATATTCATGGGCTGTTCCAACAAAAGATCAAACTGCCCAGACAACAGTTCAGGTGCTATGGTCACATGTGATACAGACATTTGGTTGCCCAGCTAGATTTCATACAGATAGAGGGGCCAATTTTGAGTCTGCTTTACTGCAAGAGCTTTGTAAGTGCTACGGTATCACTAAAAGCAGGACCACTCCGTATCATCCCTCAGGGAACGGAAGTGTGGAGAGGATGAACCAAACTCTCTTGAATCTGTTGCGGTCCCTTGGATCAGAGAGACAACACAGGTGGCCAGAGTATCTACCTGAACTGTTGCAGGCTTATAACAACACTGTTCATGGCTCTACAGGTTATGCCCCTTCGTTTCTGATGTTTGGCAGACACTTGAGACAGCCGGTGGATGTGGGCTTAGGAGTGGGACAACTCCAGTCTCAGCATGACATGGGAGGATGGGTTAAAGACCATCATGCAAAGCTGTCCTTTGCTTATGAACTTGCTAAAAAGCACATGACAAAAGCTGCTTTTTATGGCAAGAAGCAATATGACAAGAAAGCGCAGGCCCTGCCTTTGGCACCTGGTGAGAGGGTGTGGGTGAGAGATAGAAATAGGAAAGGACAAGGTAAACTGCATCCAGGATGGAATGATGAACCACATGTTATTCTGGAGCAAGTAGGTGAAACAGGGGTGGTATACAAAGTGCAGCCAGAGAAGGGAGGCCGTGAAATGACCCTGCACCGCAATGCATTGAAACTTTGTATTGCTCCTTTAAAGGAGGAACCCCAGCTGGTGGCTAGTAAGGAGAGTGTGGTAGAGACTTGCATAAGTCCCCCATTTTTTGGTGTCATGTTTACCCCGTCAGCTCCTTTTCAGGAAGAGGTTTTAGGACCTCGGCGCTCTGCGAGAGCAAACCTAGGACAACCACCTGCTCGCTATCGAGCAGCAGATTAGTGACAGGGACTGTCATTGTAAAAGTGTGGGGGGATGTTGTACAGGGGAAAATATGATTGTGTTTTTATTTTTGTTGTGCTTTGCATGCTTGGGGTTTGTTTTTCTTTTTTTTCCGTTAACAATCCAAACGCACTAGACTGAAGGTGCTTGTCTAGGGAGGCGGAGCGCACTAATTGGCCGCCGATACAGGTGTCAGCAGAGGCTGATTAAAGCCAAAATAAAAGGAGCCTGGATGGAAGGAGGGGAGAGGAACAAACAACCTGTTCTCCGTAGGCTACAGAAACCGACACGCTGCGGAGAGAGGGGAAGACGGAATCTGCACGTCAGGCGCAGAAGATCGGGAGCTAGATAAACGGCCCAGTACAGAGGATTAGGGCAGAGGAGAACCTCTGCCCGCGCCTGTAAGTAGCGCTCTATTTTTGATCAGAGAGTAGCCATTAGCAGGAAGTACGTCTTCCGGCGGAGTTTTGGTGCGGGGATGCTGGCGCTTTCCTGCTCTTTCTTTTAGCTGGATCGGGCGGAAGAGGGGCGTTGCACGCCGAAGAGTGGAGCGGTGCTGGAGAATCGTCCCGGCAGCTGGGGATTGGCAACGGAGTGCGCTGCAGACGGATTACCTCCACCAGAAGCAACCTAAGAAGCGGAGCCCAGCCTGTGGCCTCGGATTGGTGACTTTTAGACAATTACTGAGCCCTGGATTTTATTGAGGACAAGAGGGCGGTTTTATTGTGCCACTATTCGTGACTTTTATTATTTTTTTGGTAATAAAATACCTTGCGCCTGATCGCTTTGCCGTTTGGGTTTTTGAGTTGTTTGCTCTCCCTTGTACCAAGGACAGAGTGTGGGGCCATATTGGCTGTCAACATATACAATATATATATTTCATACCCGAATGTATAGACTTATTGTGAAGGGGAGAGGGTGAGGTGAGAAGAAACCAATGGTTGTACTACATTCTATTTTTGGTTTTGATTGCAAGACATTGAGAATAAACAAGGCTCAAATAATTTTTTCGGCTTTTTCTGCTGACTTCCACTTTGGTGACCCCGAACATCTGCGAACATCTGAACATGTTTTTTAACAAGAACTCACCAGATGCTGCCGCTGTTCTGTCAGATAGCCATGCGTTGTCAGATCGTCATACGCGTATGACAAACTGATGGCTATATCTGTCAGATCAGCATACGTTGTCAGATAGTCATACGCTTAGCTCAGACATGTATACGTTGTCATTACCATATGATTTTATTTAATCAGCAACATAGAATCATGACGTAGATCATCATACACTTTGTTATTAACAGTTATATGGCATCCTGACTTAGCGGTTAAGTAGGTTAATGAGTTTTACACGGGCCTGTGTTGTAATTGACTGCAGCTGCAGCCAGACCTGCTTTAAATACACTTTGAAACCATGACAACGCATGTATATTTATCTAGTTATCATATTATGTCATATTATAAACAATTTAATGACTTATTTTCGTCATAACTTGTTGCGTATGCTGAACTGACAACTCCACTGACGGTCGGACTTCTTAATGCGCATGCGCGGGCATGCGTACTGACTGCATGTGTGCTATCCTGACAGCGTATGGCTATCTGACAGAACAACGGCAATTTCACCATATTTTATATTTAATCATCTTTATTAAAACGGTGTTAGATCGTCATAAAGCTGCTAATGTAATAACACTTTATTAGCCACTGTATGACTTCCTGATGCATCTCTTAACCTGTCGGATTGCCATACACTTTGTTATTAGCCACTGTATGACTTCCTGATGCATCTCTTAACCTGTCTGATTGCCATACACTTTATTAGCCACTGTATGACTTCCTGATGCATCTCTTAACCTGTCGGATTGCCATACACTTTATTAGCCACTGTATGACTTCCTGATTAATACCAATGACATCAGTTGTATGATGTACTATATTTAATGTAGAACATTTTACTTCTGTATTTTTAATAATCCACACTGTCACTGGTGGGGTAAAACTGTTTAATTTAAGTTACACTTTTTACATTTGAACATGTCACCCATGTCTGTGGCACATTCTTTGTGTGTCCACCTTGAGCAGCAGTCACACTGTATCTGTGAAGTGGACAGAAAAAGAAAACAGTTATGAGTTAGCAAGTGTAATGTGTTTGAAGCGTTAAGTTGTACAGTTTAGTTGTTTACCATGTCAATGATGTTCTCTGAAGCATTACAGTGAAGCATATTGCATTCCACACAGTACTCTTCCACCTTGTCTGGGAACAAATAAAGGCATTTAGAGTGTACTTTACCAAAAATAGTCAAGTACTACCTCTTTATATTCTGTTGACAAGCCATCATGTTATACTAGTACATAACAGAAAATACTGCAATTTAGTATGTCATATATCTTTGGATTTTTTTAATGCTTTGGACTGTTCCGGTATAGCCTAAGGGAAAATTTGTTCCGTTTGGAATGAAAAATTCGGTGATATGCTCCTAAGCCATCTTGTGTTTTTGATTGTTAGAATATTAACAAAACAGATCAACAGGTTTCACACAGACTTCCACAGTTCCCTGAACAGTGGAACTGGTTCTTAATACCCAACATTAATAAAATTTCATGTGTTCTGACCAAAAACTTCTTAGAATCATAGCTGTCCAAAGCTATAAATCTCCGAACATTCAGCCAGTGGTAAATTTTTCGGCATACTTTCTTAAAGTTTGCCTCTGCCCTCTGTTGAGTGTCAATGGGTAGGAGCCTTCAGAAATAAAACTGAAGACTTCCCCCCATTTGCACTCCATGTTTGCTATAAATGACACAAGAAAACATGTAAATTGCATCAACAAGCATTTAAACAAGACAATTCATTAGACACTGCAAATTGTTCAAATATATAATAATACCCTGCTGCAGCTGCGTACACAACAAAACACACCTACTCCTGCTACTAAACACGCCAACTGGTGCTGCAATATTATGACATTTCTGTGAAATATCAGCTCTTAGGACAAGAAATACAAAATTAAAATAAATTAAAAAAAGTTTGTAGTGAAAGCTTCTTCATATCCATCCTTTTTTATTCCGATTTAATACAAAAAAACCTTGTAATCAACATATTTATGCATGTGCATCCAACAATGCAATTCTTGAAATACTGCAGAAAACACAACAGCGAGTTTAAATGCAATTGAGAGATCCCAATTTTTTATTGACAACACTGGTGGATGCCATGTCCTTCCTGGCAACGCCTGGTGAACACAGGGACTTCAAGTGACTCAAGAACATCTCCTGTCTTTTATTAATTGAGGCAAAAGTCACACTGACAGTGACTAATACATAACCCAGGTGGCTGTACTCGTGTATGTGATCCGTTAACCTGAAAAGCCTTCATGTTCCAAAAACAACCTCAATTTGCATAAACTAAATATGTGTAAATGTAAAGCACATAAAAAACAAAATTAACATGAACGCTTTTCATATACATTAATGAAGATAAGGATTTGTTTCAAAAGTGAAACACTGGTTTTGCCCCAGTTTCAGTGTGGGTAAAAATTGCGTTTTCATACGTCTGATTCATTTAATGTTGGTAACGGTGGATGCCAACATTAAGTTCATCTATGTAGATGTTAAAAAGGTGAGAGGACAGTATACTTCCCTGTCTTACTCCGGAACATGAAGGCTTTTCAGGTTAACATATCACATACACGACATGCTATCCAAGTTAGCAGACATGTTATCCAACCCAAAAATATCAAGGAACTGGGGGACGTGAATTTAAACAGGGCGTGTTTTGTAGTTTACTGCAGCTGCAGCAGCATTAAATTTAATTTATTTACTTACTTTTTATTGTGTCTCTTCTCGCGTATGAGTATTAAATTTAATTTATTTACTTACTTTTTATTGTGTCTCTTCTCGCGTATGACAAGCTGACGACTCCTCTCAATATCGCGGACCTCCTGCAGAATGCGCATGCGTGCGCATGCGCTCTTACCATATGTATGCTATTCTGACATGTATGGCTATCTGATAGAACACCGCCGTTTCTCCGCCAGCTGTGGTTTCGGACCCAGTTTCTTGCCAGGCAGCCGTTGCTCCAGCCGCCGCTTCTGTTTTTGCTGCCATTATCAAGCTTCCAGAATTCTGGCAGCACGATCCAGAACCATGGTTCCAGCATGTGGAAGCCCAGTTCCATCTCCGTGGGATAACCACAGAGTTGGTCTCCTCTGTGGTTATCCCATGTAGTTGCTGTGTTTTCACCCGCCGTCTGATGGGTCTGCTGAGGAACCCACCAACCGCTAACAAGTACAGCCGCTCAAGGAGATCTGCTTCGGCTCTACCAACTGTCAAACGCTGATGATTGAATGAATTATACTTATGCCCACTAGGTGGCGATCATGAGTTCATGTGAATGCATAAATGTAAAGAATAGAACAACAGAGTTAGAGAGTCTTGGGTGACATGCCTGTAAGAAACCTGTGTGAGCAGATGCATGAAAGGAGACTTTAATAAAAGTGTCTGAGCATTACAAGACGCCTGGTCATTATCAAACACGAATATAACATGGTGTCAGGAGTGGGATTGAAAGGCCGACCATGGAGCTGAAACCACCGGAGAGCTTGAAGCTGACGGGAAACGTGGATGAGCATTGGCGTGCCTTCAAACAACGCTTTCAACTATATGTCGCCGCAATGGGTTTGGAGTCAAAGCCGGAGCCAAGAAAGGTAGCGATGTTGCTGACCATAGCGGGAGCGCAGGCTTTGGAAGTCTACAACACATTTGTGTTTGATGAACCAGACGACAAAGAAAAGTTGGATGTTGTGCTAAGTAAATTTGATGATCATTGTTCACCTAAGAAGAATGAATGTTATGAGAGATACGTGTTTCGTTCCCGAATGCAGACTCAGCATGAACCATTCGATAACTTTCTGACAGATCTGAAAGTAAAAGCTCAGTCATGCAATTTTGGCCTGCTGAAGGACTCGATGATCAGAGATCAGATCGTCTTTGGTGTACGTGATGGGAAGCTCAGAGAAAGACTGCTGAGAGAAGTGGAACTGACCCTGGAAACAGCTGTAAAGATGTGTCGGGCGAGCGAACTGTCTCTGCAGCAAGTGAGGACATTTTCTGAACTTTCAACAGGAACTACTTCACGGTTCAGTGACGGAGCAGCGGCGGTAGGAGTGGTGTCCTGCCAGAAAAAACGCAATGCACTGAGGAGGCAGCTGCCGGAGGAAACCGTTATCGACTGTAAGCGCTGTGGATCACGGCATAAAGTGAGACGATGTCCTGCTTATGGTAAGCAGTGTTTAAATTGCCATGGAAAGAATCATTTTGCAAAGCAATGCTTTATGAAGAGGAAAGAAGAAAGGAAGAGGAATCGTGTAAACTTAGTAGAGGAAACTGACCTAAGTGACACATTCTTTATTGGTGTTGTGAATTGTGAAAATGAGTCAGAAAAAGTGCAGTGTGTTGACAGAGATGAGAAATGGACAATTCCTTTGTTAATAAATGGAACCACAGTTCAGTTCAGATTGGACACAGGTGCTAAGGCGAATCTCATTAGCATGTCTGATATAAAAGAAATGCAAGTAAAACCTCATATAAAAGACATAAAGTCGGGTCTGAGAGACTATAATGGACAATCAATTGAGTGCATTGGCACATGTCAGCTGAATGTGACAGTTAAAGGAACAAAACATCTTGTGTTCTTCTCAGTTGTAAAAGAAGATCGTGAGTCACTTTTAGGTGATAAATCATGTGAAGAACTTGGACTGGTGAAAAGAGTGTATCACATAAACACTGAATTGAATGAATCTAATAACCCTGTTGATGCAATGCTTCAGGATTATGAGGATGTTTTTCAAGGATTAGGTGCTGTACCCTGCACATACAAGATTCAGCTGAGAGAGGGCGCTCAACCTGTTGTGCATGCTACACGTCGCATTCCAGCACCACTGCGAGAGGAGTTGAAAAATGAGTTGGACAGAATGACCAGGTTGGGAGTCATTCAGAAAGTGGAAGAGCCCACCGATTGGGTTAATTCCATAGTGATTACCAAGAAGAAGAATGGAGAATTGAGAATATGCATGGATCCAAAGGATCTAAATGAGAACATCAGGAGAGAACATTATCAAATACCCACTCGAGAGGAAATAATCAGTGAGATGGCTGGAGCAAGATATTTCACCAAGTTGGATGCAGCACAAGGGTTCTGGCAAGTAAAGCTGGATGAAAGCAGTACCAAGTATTGTACCTTTAACACACCTTTTGGAAGATACTGTTTTCTAAGACTTCCTTTTGGAATAAAATCGGCACCAGAAATATTCCACAGAGCGATGGAGCGAATCATAGAAGGCTTGGAAGGAGTGAGAGTCTACATTGATGACATCATTATCTGGGGATCAACAGCTCAAGAACACAGTGACAGATTGAGACGCGTCATGGAGCGCATACAGAAAAATGGACTGAAGCTCAATAAAAATAAATGTGAGTTTGGCGTCAAAGAAATTATGTTTCTCGGAGACAAACTATCTGCCCAGGGTGTTCAACCAGATGAAGATAAAATAAAGGCTATCTTGAAAATGCCACCGCCTGTCGACAAAACGGGTGTCCTACGCATCATGGGGATGATTAATTTTATAGGAAAATTCATTCCCAATTTGAGTGCAAAGATGACAAACATTCGCAGACTCCTGTACAACGATAGTCAATTCCAGTGGACAGAAGTTCATGAACGAGAGTGGAAGGAATTAAAAAAATATCTGACTACGGAACCGGTGCTCATCTTCTACGATCCAACTAAAAAAATAAAACTATCTACAGATGCCTCAAAAGATGGGCTTGGAGCAGTTCTTCTTCAGGCTGAGAATGAACAATGGAAGCCAGTGGCTTATGCGTCCAGAGCCATGACCAAAGCTGAATGCAGATATGCTCAAATAGAAAAAGAATGCTTGGGGCTGGCTTATGGACTAGAACGGTTTCATAACTATGTGTATGGTCTGCCATCTTTTGTAGTTGAAACAGATCACCGACCCTTGGTTGCCATCATAAAAAAACATCTAAACGAGATGTCACCAAGGATTCAGAGACTTATGATGAAGATGCAGAGGTATGAATTTACATTGATCTACACTCCAGGGAAACATCTGATTCTTGCTGATGCTCTGTCTAGAGCCCCTACAGACATTAGTGTGAGTTCAACTGAAGAGGATATTCAGTGTCATGTGAATTTGGTGTCCACTGTGTTGCCTGTGTCAGATGGAAAGCTACAACAAATAGTTGAGGCAACAGCTAAAGACACAGAGTTGCAGTTAGTCATACAGAATATGGATGAAGGATGGCCAATAGGCTCATGTTCACAGTTTTTCAATGTTAAAGCTGATTTAAGTGTTGTGAATGGACTATTACTGAAAAACAACAGGATTGTAATTCCACAAGAGTTACGACAGGACATTCTACAGCGGATTCATGAGGGTCATCTAGGCATTGAAAAATGTAAAAGAAGAGCTAGGGATTCAGTTTTCTGGCCTGGACTAAATAAGGACATTGAGGTACTAATAAGCAAATGTGAAACATGTCAGACATTTAGAAACAAACAGAGCAAAGAACCTATGATAATAACTGACATTCCTAAATCACCATGGCTGAAAGTGGGAATGGATTTGTTTCATTTTAAGGGTAAAGACTATTTAGTGATCATTGATTACTATTCAAATTATCCAGAGATGGCTCTATTAGCTAATCTGTCATCAAATTGTGTCATAACACATGCTAAATCAATCTTTGCAAGGCATGGCATTCCACATGTTGTGGTGAGTGACAATGGACCATGTTTTAGTAGCAGAGAATGGCAAAAGTTTACAGAACAGTATGATTTTAAGCATGTAACATCAAGTCCACATTATGCACAGTCGAATGGAAAAGCGGAGAAAGGTGTTCATATTCTTAAACAACTTCTGAAGAAAGCTGCAGATAGTAACTCTGATCCATATTTAGCTTTATTAAGCTACAGATCATCGCCATTGCAATGTGGGTTTTCACCTGCTGAGCTTTTGATGAATCGGAAGATTCGTACAACTCTGCCGAGTTATGACAGTAATGAACAAGGTGCAAAGAAGTCGTCAAAGTTGGAGTACAGGTTACGACAGCAGAAAGTAAAACAAAAGTCATATTATGACAGATCAGCTAAGATTCTCCCCACATTGTCATACAAGGACCCAGTAAGGATTCAGGATGATGAGGGATGGAATACTAAGGCAACTATTCTACAGGAAGTAGCTCCACGTTCATTTGAAGTGAAAACTGAAGATGGACAGGTTTTGAGACGAAATCGTCGCAGTTTGTTGAAAATTCCATTAGAGCCTGTTGATGAGTCGAATGAAGATTCTAAGGACTCTCAGATTATTCCTACAACTGTAACACATTGCAACATGGACAGTATTAGGGATGATCCACCTGTGTTAAGAAGATCTACCAGAGTGGTGAAAAAACCTGATAGGCTGAACTTGTAAAAAAAAAAAAAAAAAAGGGGGGAAAAGTTGAAATGTCTAAGTTGAAATGTCTGTATTTTGTAATTCAGTGTTTTATCTGTCTCATACAATGTATGTTATTCTTTGAACTTTCTTTTGTAACATTCTTACTTTAAAGAAAGGAGGATGTGATGATTGAATGAATTATACTTATGCCCACTAGGTGGCGATCATGAGTTCATGTGAATGCATAAATGTAAAGAATAGAACAACAGAGTTAGAGAGTCTTGGGTGACATGCCTGTAAGAAACCTGTGTGAGCAGATGCATGAAAGGAGACTTTAATAAAAGTGTCTGAGCATTACAAGACGCCTGGTCATTATCAAACACGAATATAACAGGAACTGGGGGACGTGAATTTAAACAGGGCGTGTTTTGTAGTTTACTGCAGCTGCAGCAGCATTAAATTTAATTTATTTACTTACTTTTTATTGTGTCTCTTCTCGCGTATGAGTATTAAATTTAATTTATTTACTTACTTTTTATTGTGTCTCTTCTCGCGTATGACAAGCTGACGACTCCTCTCAATATCGCGGACCTCCTGCAGAATGCGCATGCGTGCGCATGCGCTCTTACCATATGTATGCTATTCTGACATGTATGGCTATCTGATAGAACACCGCCGTTTCTCCGCCAGCTGTGGTTTCGGACCCAGTTTCTTGCCAGGCAGCCGTTGCTCCAGCCGCCGCTTCTGTTTTTGCTGCCATTATCAAGCTTCCAGAATTCTGGCAGCACGATCCAGAACCATGGTTCCAGCATGTGGAAGCCCAGTTCCATCTCCGTGGGATAACCACAGAGTTGGTCTCCTCTGTGGTTATCCCATGTAGTTGCTGTGTTTTCACCCGCCGTCTGATGGGTCTGCTGAGGAACCCACCAACCGCTAACAAGTACAGCCGCTCAAGGAGATCTGCTTCGGCTCTACCAACTGTCAAACGCGGAGTGGGCCGATCGCTTGCTCTCTCTGAATGGCTTGGGGGATATATATATATATACAGTATATACAGTATATATACACTGCCTGGATAAAAATAAAAGTCGCCACCAAAAAATGGTCACACTCTCTAATATTTTGTTGGACCGCCTTTAGCTTTGATTACAGCCCGCATTCGCTGTGGCATTGTTTCAATAAGCTTCTGCAGTGTCACAAGATTTATTTCCATCCAGTGTTGCATTAATCTTTCACCAAGATCTTGTATTGATGATGGGAGAGTCTGACCACTGCGCAAAGCCTTCTCCAGCACATCCCAAAGATTCTCAATGGGGTTAAGGTCTGGACTCTGTGGTGGCCAATCCATGTGTGAAAAAGATGTCTCATGCTCCCTGAACCACTCTTTCACAATGTGAGCCCGATGAATCCTGGCATTGTCATCTTGGAATATGCCCGTTCCATTTGGGAAGACAAAATCCATTGATGGAATAACCTGGTCATTCAGTATATTCAGGTAGTCAGCTGACCTCATTCTTTGGGCACACAATGTTGCTGAACCTAGACCTGACCAACTGCAGCAACCCCAGATCATAGCACTGCCCCCACAGGCTTGTACAGTAGGCACTAGGCATGATGGGTGCATCACTTCACCTGCCTCTCTTCTTACCCTGATGTGCCCATCACTCTGGAACAGGGTAAATCTGGACTCATCAGACCACATGACCCTCTTCCATTCCTCCAGAGTCCAATCTTTATGCTCCCTAGCAAACTGAAGCCTTTTTTTCAGGTTAGCCTTACTGATTAGAGGTTTTCTTACGGCTACACAGCTGTTCAATCCCAACCCCTTGAGTTCCCTTCGCATTGTGCGTGTGGAAATGCTTTTGTGTTCTCAATTAAACATACTCCTGAATTCTGCTGTTGTTTTTCTTCGATTTGATTTGACCAAACGTTTAAGTAATCGCCGATCACGATCATTCAGGATTTTTTTCCGACCACATTTCTTCCTGGAAGACGATGGTTCCCCACCATCCTTCCAGTTTTTAATGATGCGTTGGACAGTTCTTAACCCAATTCTAGTAGTTTCTGCAATCTCCTTAGATGTTTTCTCTGCTTGATGCATGCCAATGATTTGACCCTTCTTAAACAGACTAACGTCTTTTCCACGACCACAGGATGTGTCTTTTGCCATGGTTGTTTAAGAAATGAGGAGTTACTCATTGCATCAGCTGGGGTTAAATAACTTGTTGCCAGCTGAAAGATAATCGCCTATGCAGTACTTATCCAATAGGAGGCTTGTACCTATTTGCTTAGTTAAATCCAGGTGGCGACTTTTCTTTTGGCCAGGCAGTGTATATATATATATATATATATATATGTGTGTGTGTGTGTGTGTGTGTGTGTGTGTGTGAAAAAGGAAAGATAAGTCAAGAGATAATACATTTTACATTACATATTTTAATAAAAATCAGATGCAGTAACCTCTCACAAAGTACATGTATCAAAAGTGAACATCAGAGTATGTGATTCCAAAGGAACAATCATGTATTTCTAGTTAATCTTAGTGGCATACAAACTCAGTCAGAACACATGTTTATGTTCCAGTAGCCAGCTGACAGGTTAAACAAAAAGCACAAGGTGTCCTTCTGGTCATTAGATAAAATAGTACATCATCCATTTGTGATAAGGAGTGGACAGACTGAAACAATTTTGTTTTAAATGCTGTGGGCCCTCATTTTCTTATAGCCAAAAGGCCAGAAAAGTTCCATATTGATATTCATGACAATAGACATTTATTGCACTATATATGAATTAATCTCTTATGATGACATGGCTTTAAGACATGAAATAAAAATGACAGAGATCTTACTGTTACACTGAGTGTGGCGACTTTAGAGTTTGAGTTGGAGCTTTCAGTGTTTCTCAGTGTTCCCCCATATCTGCTTCCCATTAAACCTGTAATGGCTTTCACAAGCCACTTTCACAAGCCATTACAGGTTTGTGAAAGCCAGTAAGGTTTTGCTGCTATTTGAGGAGAACTGAGGCTGCTTCTCTGATGCAGGACACAGCCTTCTGAATGTCGTCATCCTTCTGTTTGATGGTGACCACTACCCTGATGCTGGAGATAAACAAGACAAGGTGATGGGTAATGTTAACACCTTTCACTTCACACAATTATAAACATTTTCTGAAGAGCTGATGGTAAATTAACATGTAAAATACTTTCCCCAAACCATCTCGACTACCACAATTTTGATGTGGAAGGGTCTTCTCTTGGAAGCTTCCTTAATAGTTTCCTTACCTGGGAGGGGTAAGGAATCGCTCTTCTTTTTCCAGATACTGAGCAAGAGTCAAAGCAACCTTTCGTTCCAAACACTAAAAGAGAGAACAATGAAACTCGGTGACAAACTACACTGTTTGCATGCAAACATTAATTGGTTAATTGGTTGTTTCAGTCTTAAACAATGTGGCTAAAAAGATCTACCACAAACACAGAATTCAAAGTATAAAATGAAGCTTGCAAAGTCAAAGTGTTCACATTTTTTACTTTTATTGTTTATTTTGCTTATGTAAGCATCAGGGTACAGGTGGAAACTGCATTGCATTTTTAAGCAGCTGCTGGGATTAAATTATAAAAACCAAAGAGGTAACAGGCCCTTGTGTCACCTGTTTTCAATGCTAAAAGGTCATTATTTGGTCCACAGGACCCGAAAGCACTTCACACATTCAGTCAATCACCCATTCATACCCAGATGGTGGTAAACTCCTATATAGCTAGGGAAGACGGAGAAGCTAAGCTGCCATTTAACCACACCACTGGACCCTCTGAACACCACCACCAGACAAGGCAGGCGAAGTGTCTTGCCAGGGCCGTGCAGAGATCTTTGGAAGAGCAGGGGCTCAAAGTTCAGATTTCAGATTTATTCGTATCCCAAATTGGCCAATTGATGTTGCAGCAAGTATAAAAACTAAAAGATAAAGTAACAAAAATAATAATAAAAACAAAAACAACAAAACATACCAAGAGGACATGAAATGCAAATCAACACATAATGGAAAGAATACAGCAGTGTATTTCATTATTGACTGACAGTTGCTACAAACACTAAATCAGGTGCAAGTCCCCCTGTCTTGTCCTACATTAAAAAGAGATATTGCTGTAGGAACAAAAGAGAACTTGTACCTGTTACTTTTTATACAAGGGAGTCTGAGCCTGATGCCAGAAGGTAGAAACTGGAACTCAGCATGTAAAGGATGAGAAGTATCAGCAATAATGGCTTTAGTTTTCCTAATGATTTGTTTTTTACACAGTTCTGTAAGTGAGCATTGTTCAATCCCTAAGATCTTATTGCTAGTATGTATTACTCTGCTAAGGTCATTTTTTGATCTAATACTAAGATTTCCAAACCAGCAGAGGAGGGAAAAAGGTAAACACAGATTCAATATATGATTTTTAAAATAGGATCATCAATGACTTATCAACTTGAAACTTTGCGAGCCTCCTTAGACAAAATAATTTTTGCTGGCCCTTTTTTTGTAGGTTGTCTAAATAGCAGGTAAATTTTAACTTATTATCCAAAATAGTCCCAAGATGTTTGTAGTTTTCTACTGTCTCCACTGTCTGACCTTTAATTACTGTTTGATTTGTGTTATGGGGTTTCTGTCTAAAATCAATGCACATGTCCTTTGTTTTCTGTACATTTAATGAAAGAAAAGCTTTATCACACCAGTCAACAAATTCATGGACCACAGGGCCATGAACATGTTCATCATCATATAGAAGGTTAACTGTCACTGAGTCACCTGCAAATTTTAATATTAACCTATTATCATGCCGACTGCGACAGTCGTCTGTGTTCAAAATGTAAAGAAGAGGGGAAAGGACGCAGCCTTGAGGGGACCCGGATAGACAGGGAATTCTCTCTAGACAGGTATTCATTCGCTCTGACTTTCTGCGTTCTGGATGTTAAAAAAAATCAAGAATCCAACTCACCACATTAAAATCCAGATAAAAGTTACAAAGGGGCACACTGAACAAGATCTTAAAACACCCTACAACAACATAGCAACAACCCATATTAATCAAGACTAATATATAATATTATCTATATCATTGTCATCATGTGGGGGCAATGCAAAGCAAATGTAGTCTATATTTAATGTACAGGTGTAATGTTGCTGTTTCTGCTACTGACAGTGCTGGAGGGCTGTATTGATCTGAGACTGTAGCTGTTAGACAGACCACTGGAGAAAAGGTCAATGGTTATAAAGTATGTTATTAAATAAGCAAATCTGCTGCTATTTTAATAAATAAGCCCTACTACTTCTGCTTATCCTCTACAACAGCAGGTTCCCAACCTTTTTGTCACCGTGGACCGGTCAAGGCTTGACAATTTTACTGCGGCCCGGGGAGCCGGGGATGGAGGGGGTATCATGCGGCACAACTTTAAATTTTTTGCGCCGATTTTCCCCTTATGACGAACTTGGAGCATTCTGAGTTCTAAGATTGTCGCTTGTGATAATGGTAACTGATCCTCTTGTAGTGTCAGATCTGCTCCAGTTGGTAGAACATCGGAATGCTCCGATTTAAAATCGGGCATATTCAACATTGTCTTGGCCCGACTATCGCAGCCTATGGGTTTTCCTAAATGGGAGCGAAAACGCCACCTTTTGAATGTGACAGGTAGCCAATCAGAAAGCGCGGTGATGTAAGCAAGGAGGGGAATCCCAAACAGCTGACATCGAGCAACTAAGAGCCAGGTTTAGTGCACAGTGCAGCAAATAGAGCGGCTCCACCCACCGTCTTTTATCAAACGCCTTTTCTTTTTGTTACATCTTTTATCACTTAAAATGAGTCCACAAACTATCACTACTGTTTACATCGTTATCCGTGTTTTGTTTATTCTAAATTCACTTATGGTATGTTGGAGATTTTACGGGATTTTCTTCTGGAACCAGGATGTTAGTGAGTGGAATCGGTTCTTGTGTGGTGTGTCGCTCCTGCTGTGTGGCTGGACACACAAACCGATGGAACCTGTTGGACTTTTATCGGCTCCTCTGTGGTCACAGAGGTTTGGAAAATCGGCCGACATTTCTGAAATCGTGCCGTGTGAACCAGACTTAAGACTCATAAGCTCTACTCCTCTCCTCTCGTCTCGACCACTGCCCTAACACTCTCTGACTCTGGTCGTTATGGTAACGTTTACACCTTCAAAATAAAATACAGATGCGCCACAAAAACAAACATTTTATTTTCATGAAAATTGTAACTCTCAATAACGGCAAATTAATGGGAGCCCTGAGCTTGTTTATCTGTAATGCATCTGGGATTGATGGAAGACAATGACACCCAAGGTATGTTGCTTATGCACAGGGTGCTTGGTCTTGTATTTATGTAAATGTGTTAACAGAAATGGAAAAAAAAATTTTCATTTTCGTTGGATCATTGTCATGCAAACAGTGGCGAAACAGTTTGAAGGCTTCATTCCCTCATTAGCGAACCGGTCACCGCATATCATGCAGAGTGGGCTTGGAATGTGGGAATCACCAAGTGGGTTAAATCCATTCTCCTGTCTCTTCTCTGCGCCTTTGGCCCTTCACAAAGAAACTTTCCAAATACATGTGATCTGTTTTTTACTCTTTTTGCTGCTTGTGGGCTCAATGTTGGTGCAAGATGTAACCGAGAGAATCCGATAAAAGGATTTTTAAAATAAAAGATCCTTCAGACTCAGATAATACATAAAACGGAAATATTTAATTATTTCTTGTGTGGCCCGGTACCAATTGGTCCACGGACTGATACCGGTCCGTGGACCGGCGGTTGGGGACCACTGCTCTACACAAACTTTCCTGCAGAATGCTTTTAAGATCAAAAAAGCTCAGGGGGGATAACTCTACATAATTTTTCAATGTTAGCTCCTCTGAGATTTAGAATTTGAAGACAGCTTTTCTAACTTCAACATCAGACCTACGTTTTTATTCACAAACATGTCTTGCCAAGGACAACGACTGAGACAGACAAAGCGGGTCTTGAACCCAAGAGTTCATCCCAAAACAAACTCTTACCTCCTGAGCCACCTTTGCCCCTTAATGTGTTTTAATTCAATATTAGTGACATTCATTTCTGTAATATTGCTACTTATTGTGTGTGTCCCAAATATGATCCAGTGCACCAGAAATGGTTATAGCTAAAACACAAGACTTACATAATCTACAATGGAGCGGAGCAGCTGCATGTCAGAGCTTCTGGAGCCAGAACTCTTTTCTAGTTGTAGATGAAGAGCTGGGGCAAATGGTTCTCCCACCAACTTCAGACCTGGAATTCTGTTAAACATTAACCAAAAAAGCATTAAATACAGTAGTTTAACTTTAGGAACTAGGAACTAGGCAGATTATAGTTTTCAGTCTCTGTTTTTACCATGTCTACTTCTCTGGGAGACAAGCAGAAGAATAACTCCATAGCTTAATGCATTTTGCAATTTTTAATGTTACACTAAAACTACTGCATAGGAAAGTAACTGCAATAAACTTGTGTTTTACTGTCAAATGAGATGATTACATAATGAGGTTTTTATTAAGGAAATCTCATTGATAAGCCACCTATTATTGTCTGCTTTCCATTTAAAAGGATGTAATTGCCTTATAGGCATGCTCAAATATAACATGTGGAGAACATGGTATAACCTTTGAATGTTCTATAACCAAAATTGAACATTATTCCTGCTTAATTCCTATTATAGCTATTAGCAAAAGGAGTATTTTCTTTCTAAATTTACTACTGAGTTTAGCTACTAGCACAACTACCTGTGAGAATTTTTATATAAATATCTTAAAGATATATATTCTTGACAGTGATCTATTGATGCTGGAAATATTTGGCATTCAGAACCTAGAAAGTTTTGACTTAAAGCCACTTCTTTAAAAATTGTGCCACTCAAAAACAAAACAAGAAAAAAACCTGTATTACTTACCCTTGTAAAGCTTTATAAACATGTTTGCATTTTTCTCTTAGAACAATGAAAATACCTACAAAACAAGACAAAGAACAAAATCTTAAAACATAATATCTGAAAAATTATTTTAATTAACAGGAGGCACAAATGCAGAGCACTTTATTGGAGTCATTTGTCTCATGATCCTCTGCACCTGGGACCAATAAATGGTGCACTGAGAGAAAATTAGCTAAATGAAATCTTCTACCTGGATCCTCCTCCATGATGTTCAGAGCCTCAATGGCAGCTGCAGCCAGCATTGGAGGCAGGGAGGCAGAAAAACAATAGCCCTGTCCCGACAGACGCTAAAAGAAAAACAAAATCAAGGTAGAAGGCTAAATATGAGGTGGTTTGATGTCAAAATTAACATTAATTAAAATGTCTGGATGGAGGCTTTCTGCAGAAACTTGTAGCATTCTCTCTGTGACTGTTTTGTTAAAACAAATGAAGGGATGCAGGTAGAGAGTAGCTACATTTAAGCATGAATTGATATTTCAAGTTTAATAAATTTGAGACTTTAATGTATTCATTTGTCATTCTACCTTGCAAAGCAGACCGGGGTAGATCATGAGAATTCTTTGCACACCAATAGATTAAAGCAAATATTATCATGAATACTTGTTTTGACTCAAATTTGAAATCACATCGTGGCCCCAAAAATCAGAATTAAATCGTGAGCTAGGACTCAATTTCTACTCTTGTTGTCCAGGTAAATATACCAATTCATCCTCCGTGACCCACAGGCACCTCAATAAACATGTATCCCACTTACTTGATGATCAATGACAAAGGAACGGCCACAACAGAATCCTCCAATGGAGGCCACAGCATTCTCCATGTTAGCGCTGATCAGATCGATGTCGTCAATCTGTGCAGAGCAAAAATGGGTCAGATTATTATTCTACTTCAGAATCAGTTTTATTTACGAAGTTTGTACATACAAACAAGGAATTTTACCTCAGATCACCTTTGCTCTCAAAGACATTTGAAATACAAATACATAAAAACAAACAAAATTTCAAAAAATATTTTTTGTCTTATATGCTGGCAGACAGATCAAAAGAGGAAGAGAAGGGTGAATTAGAACATTGCATTGATTTGGGCCCTGACTGTTCAATGTTCAAATAAAAGTTTTAGCACTTTGTGTCCAGGATGTATGGGGTCTGCAAAGATTTTGGCTGCCATTTTCTTCGCCTTGGTCCTGTACTTTGGTTAAAAAAAAAAAAAACTTGGAAATTTAGGATTATGATCAAGACAACTGACTACTACCTCTCATAAGAAGAACACAATTTGGATTGCTGTGGATGAGAAAATGTAAGAAGCACTTTGATTTGGTGTATTTGAACAGGTAACATTGACAAAAAAAAAGATTACAAGTTTTTTAAGCTATTTTGTTTTCTTAGATACGGATATACTCACATTCACCCCAAAGTGTTCTGTGACACCTTTGCCGTGTTCACCCAACACACCAAAAGACATACTCTCCTCCAAAAAGATCCGCACCTTGTATCTATACTTGAGCTTGACCTGGGAAATTAGACAGATAGTAGAAATCATAAAAATAAACATTCCTGGTGCCTCACATGCTTTAATTACATTCTTTATGTTTAGTTGTTAGCAATGACACATAGATGTACAATTCAGGGTATTAGTTGGCTGGACGGACTACAGCAGTATTTGAGTTGTAATGTCAGGAAAGAACTCAATCAGAAGATTTGAGTGCAGTTTTTCTTTCCTTACTTTTTTATCTTACAAGAACAAGGTTCACCAAAAAAGTAAAATATATATTCTCGTCTTTAAAATTTTTATGTATATAAACCTGGCAAAAACTGGAGATTTGTCTGCACCAATCTGAGGTTTGCTTCATTAGGCACAAGCAGCGAAGCGCTGCAAAGGCGGGATTGCAGGATTTCTTCTTATTTTTCTAATATGCGTGGCTTTTTGGAGGGTTTAACATATTCAAAAATTCACCAACTGCACCCAAAATCGTCCCAACTAAAATTTTTAGGTAATAGTGGAATCGAAAGTGCGTGTGGCCAAACTGCTCTACAGCGTCCCCTAACGTGAGATAGGACAAACCGTAGGTCGCAGAGATCTGAAATTCGGTATGTAGGTAGAGCCCCCTAAATCAAGGGGAAAAAAGTATCTTGGAAGTGCCCTGTAAAATGTACAGAGATGCAGCCTTTTTGGGTCAAAAATAAAATGTTGTCCATTTTTCACTTTTACACAACTCAAACTTTAACAAGCTCCTCCTAGGGCAGGGGTGCCCAAAGTGGGTCCTGGAGGGCCGGCATCCTGCGTGTTTTTAAAATCCAGGTGGTTTAACGCACCTGGATCAAATGATGGCTCGTTAGAGGCCTAAGAAGAACATTGACATGCTGAAAAGGTTGTTGGTACCAGGGAGAGAACTAAAACGTGCAGGATGCCGGCCCTCCAGGACCCACTTTGGACACCCCTGTCCTAGGGATTTCAAGCTACTGACTTCATTTTGGGTCAGGATGCAGTTAAGGGATGGGGCATTAAAAGGTTATCAAAAAAAACAACAAACAAAAAAAAACAACAGAGTTTTTGTATATGTTCAGGTGGCGTGGCCAAGCATCGAACTTAGTGTACTCGCAAACAAAAACGCTATAACTTCCATATAAAAAAGTTAATTGGCAACAAACGTGGCATGAGCATAGGCGTAGGAACCGGGGGGACGGGTGGGAAGTGTCCCCCCCCAATATTGGAGACAGGTGGATTTGTCCCACCCAATAATTTCACTGCAGTTGCGAAAATTTTTTAAATCTTCCACTCGCGTGCTTTTATTTTGAAGGCGCAACACAGCGCCTTCAACACAGCATTCCTTCCTCCCCCCGTCCCCTCTCTCTCATCAGCTCAGAGTGATTAGAGGCAGCAGAGTCAGAAACTCCTTATAAATGAGGTAACACGGTCTGTCGGGAATGTTGCCATGAATATCACTTATTTATAACATCTTGTCAGTTTATCTCTCTCTCTCTCTCTCTCTCTAGATATTCAGGAGAATGGCAGTGCTAGAATAGTGAAGCTGTTAAAGAAAAGTGAAGAGACTGAAGAAGCTCAGGTGAGGTCTTCAATTAGTTTATTGCACACATGGGATAAGTGTTGCTATTCGTTCTGGTGCTTGGGTTTTTTCCACGAGTTACTGTTCTATATGCTAGCAGCTAACAGTTATTAAACCAAGATATCAGCAAAATCAATGGGACTCTATTACCACAACACATATGATA
Source organism: Xiphophorus hellerii (assembly GCF_003331165.1). Taxonomy (NCBI): domain Eukaryota; kingdom Metazoa; phylum Chordata; class Actinopteri; order Cyprinodontiformes; family Poeciliidae; genus Xiphophorus; species Xiphophorus hellerii. Next base: position 29,559,074 of record NC_045679.1, on the reverse strand, counting down.
TATAGTGTAGTTAATTTATTAACAAGGGTGGCATAGTTACTTTGAAACAGTAACTTGATTTCTAAACCCCCTGACAGGAATGCAGTCTAATATTTGGTGGGTGTGGCCTAATTCCTCCACAGTGCCACCTAGAAATCTTTAAAAAAAAAAAAAAAAAAAACAGCCCCCCGCCATGCTTTGACCAACAATCATGAAATTTGATACACATGTACATCTTCACAGGACCTAAAAGAAAAAAAAAAGTCTCATGGAGCCATGTCTAAATCCATCAGGAAGTCGGCCGTTTTGGATGAAAGCCGCCATTTTGTCTCTGTTAGACATGTTGTATGTGAACGAACTCCTCCTACAGCTTTTGAGATCCAGGCTTCAAAATCAGTCAGCAAAGTCTTGAGGCAAGGAAGGTTGATGGTTATCAAAATCTTTTTAGTACATCAAAGCATCAAGCCTGAAATCTCACAGTACGCCATGAAACATCAAGATGAAATAACTTCCCCACATGAGCTCCTAGCTTCATCAAACTATTTTTGTGTCATCACAGACCAGAGTTCATCACATTCACATTGTCAAAAGGTGACATCACCTGACCCCTTTCAACAAGAAGTCACCTGTTTTCCTACAGTTTTTCTTCTTTTTACTCTATGGTTCATTCAGATTTCAACCTGTGTTTAATGAAATACAACAATATGATGGTAAATCATGGCAAATTCTAATCCCTTGCTGTTTGCATACGAGAAATGATACATGCATCATCCAATTTGCACCAAACTTATGATTGACCTTTGTTAACCTCTAAAGAGCCCAATAGCATTAAATGGTAATTTGACTCTACTGTGCCCCTAGATTATTCCATCAGCTATATCTTCTTAATACATCAACCAATCTGCACCAGATTTTTGTGCACCATCAGAGAGCACTGCTGAACACGTAAATGTGTATCGCCTACTGGACAGTTGCGGGAACTGTGTGAGAGCATTAATGGTGGTGAGCGGGCGGCGTTGCTAGACATTTTGCGGTTGCCATGAGGCTGGAGCGGCGCTGAGCTGCGAGGGCCTCCAATGCTGCTTGCAGCTTTAATTCATTTTATTTTGAGAGAATGTTTATAAATGGTGGATGAAGTCTCCTCATCCTAAAGTTGAATCATTAAATGGTGTAGTTAAACTTCTGGTTCAAACGCTTTGCGTAACTCCTCTTTTCCAGTGCTTTTTGTTTCTACTTATATCACCAAAAAGCTAACAGAGATGGTAAAGCATTCATCAACGTAGAGGTTGTTTAAAACAGTGTTTACAAATCAAACTGATATTAGAAGATGTTCCTTCACACAGCTTTGTTTTTATACGTTTTCTGTTTTAGTTTGCCAATCCAACTGAAATTGGTCATACTGTCAGACAGTGCAAAAAGTAATGTTAATGCTAAGTAAATATTTGTCAGGAGTCAGATTAACAAGTGTTTCTAAACCCTACCTCTATACTAAACACAAATAGTGTTAAAAAACACTACTTTTAACACAGCCTCTAGGTCCAATAGTGCATTTTGTTTTTTGAGCAACAAGACCTAGTTTTGTTCTCAGAACAATTTCCATTTTACAAACTAATAGCAATAGTTCTCAAACCAAGACTGAAAAAATTTTGTCGATCCTGCCAAAGGACGCTTCCCCATAATTCTGAAGCAGTGTTTCATTTAGGGGTTTATTAAGTTTATAGTACTTGAAATTTATTATTTGTGAACTTTACCAGTTCAGGGAGAGGACAAATATCTGCGGTGTTGATGTACATTCCCTCAACCACAATGAACTTCCGCGTCACTCGAGCTTTACGAGGATTCTGTAACAAAAACATTACAATTTTAAAAATGTGAAGGCAAAAAACTGCAGAATAAAAAATTTACAAAAACAGATTTACATGTGTACATTCTGCAGCTCCAAAATTATTTGACAGCTGACAGCATAATATGACACTTAAAAGTTAGAATAAAACTACCTAAACTGGTACTAACCTTCTGGTCCTCCACCTCTTGTTCCTTTAGCAGCCTCTCCAGATCCTCCATGTCATTGTGTTTGAAGTATTTGATGAAGCTGCGGGATGCCTGAAGGCCTTTCTGGATGGAGAAACAGGCAGCTTCATCCCTGGACACCAAAAACAAAACCAACAATATGAGAGTTTAATTTGAAATAATAAGGAACTCACATTCATATTTTAAATGTCTCTTGGAATTAAGTAAACATGACTCACACAAAGATCATGTCCCCTCTTTTGGAGTAGGCCGGAATCGCACTAGCCATAGTTGCAAAGCCATATGAATAGATAATGGCCTCCTCTGTTTTCATGAATTTGGCAAGGCGATTCTCCAGTTCTAAATGGACATCTGGGGAAAAGGATGGTATGGAACAGGAAGAACAAGGGAAGCAGTGAAAGGAACAACACTGAGTAGATCAGATCAGGAAACCTACTAAGATCTATAGATCTATAAATGTATGAAAGGGAGAAAATAAATAGGACTGGACAATAATGCCAGCCTAACCATAAGAAGTACACTGCCACAGACATAGTGTACCCATTGTAAATCAAGATATTCTAACACTAATCTGAAAATGAGCAGTGTTGTTGGTATACAGAAATGTCTTGATGTCAAATACAGCTGCACCTAGTTTTAGATCAGAAATTGAAAATGTTTCAGTTTTGTTCAGAAGAAATAAAAATATGCCCCATCAATACAGATAAAATACTTAATTATGGAATAGAAGTTGTGAAGTTCTCAGACATGGGCCATGAAGATATTTTATGCATTTGCTCAACTGCTCTCAATCTTGAAGACTTACTAACAAAGATATTATCTGTACTAGTGGTGAAGGTCCTTCAGATCCTTTGCAGGAAAATTATATCTAGCACAGATTTTATGTCTAATCATTAAAATAATGGCAGCAATGGATATAAACAGTTTCATGAGGTATATTATTCATAATTCAGCCATGGTGCTAGCGCTCATCTATCATCCATCAGAGGAGACGTCTGCGTCTTATTTATGTGTTAGAGCAACAAGCCTCTTATGTTTGGAAGTGGCTACATATTCAGCGTTTTGGGAAAATTGTAGTTGATGATTTTACAGAAGAACGATTAATTCAGCACGTTCCAATGACGCACAACTTTTTATGAACTGTGTGATGCTGTGAGAGCTCTGGTGGAGCCAGTTTCACATCATCGGAAAAAAACAAAAACAAACCATGAAGAAGATTAGTCCATGCTGTCTTCTTCATGGCTTTCGCTAACATCTCGCTGTTGGTCCCATGACTTGTGCACTTTCAATTACCTTGTAAGCACTTTGAATTGCTTTGTTGCTGAAATTGTGCTATATAAATAAAATTACCTTAATTTGTGTGATGCAAAAAACAAAAAAAAGGTTCTATTGCAGTATCTATTTTGATATGACTGAAAAATCATTTCATCCCAGCACAACAACTTTTTAAATCGCAAAACAGTTTTCGATTAAAAAGCATATTTAATGCTTAATATTTATTAAGCATATTTATTTTTGTAGTTTCAAATTGTGTAGTTACTTCTCCAGAAGACTAAAGACAACAAGCAGCACTGTTCACTTACCAAATGTTCCATAAAAGCCTCTTGGACCACATGTGCCAACACCGTATTTTTTTAGTGACATCAAAGCCTTTTCCTGTTATTAGCAAACAAAACAATGAAAAAAGAAATCACAGTTGATTGATTTTAAATCCAAACTAATAAAAGTGAAGAAAAAATATTTTAATTACCTTTACACGCTCACTGTCAAGGAGTCCCAAAAAGTTAAAAGAGGCAAAATTAATGCACTCTTTTCCATTGACTATGATTTTATGGCTGGGTGGTCTAAAAATGAAAAACAAGTCACATATGTAAGACACATGTAATTTGAAGTACAAACAACACAGTACAAGAGTTTTTCAGACCTAAAAATGCTGTGGGATGTCTGTTCTCCTTTAATTTAGGCTCTATACGTATGCCTGAAGCATGTAGAGCAGTAACAGAAGGCCCTTTCAGAAGGCTCACTGATAACCATTTGGTTATCAATCAACCACCACCACCCCTATCACTGTAATTCACATCCTACAGGTTGGGAATATCCTGGGCTTGTGTGTACCTTCAGGACATGACAGTTATGGTCTGTGAGCCTGCACTCTCTGCTGCCAGTTCTACAGTTATTGTAGAACTGATGTGAGCGTACACATACAGTGAATAATAATGCACAGCATGTGCATTATTATGTGGAAGGTAAATAATGCATTTTGTGGCTAAATTGTTAAGCTCTAAGTCCAAATGCAAAAAACCAGAACCATCCCTTGAAATGATACATCCCATCTAAGAGTGGTGGGACACAACATTTAAAGGAGACTAAGAAGTCCCAACATAGTTTCCAAATCATAATCATGAAATCACTTTTGCTACAAAAATAGTTGATTTATGTACAAAGTGTGATAAGCACAGAACATGAAGCAAACTTTTAAGGGTGAAACAACACTTCCAAATCAGAAACTTCCAAAAAAGTTTAATTCAATGTGCAACATAATCTATCTCGACTGACACATATTGGAATGTTTTCTTGTCTAATTATGTGAAATTACAGAAGAAAGAAAAAGGATAAAACGTTGTTTTACCCTGAAACAATGTTGTATTTAAGGGAAGGATGGTCTTTTGAAATTAGAGGGACAAGAAGATCTGGCTGCCATTCTTCTATCAGATCCTCTTTTTCCTGTAACAAAAATCCAGGTAATAACTGTTTGGTGGTGTACAACTTCAGAAACTTTAGTAATCTGGCTTTTACTGTGCTATGCTCACCCTTTCTGTCAGTTTGTAAGTCTCGTGAAGTTTGTAGGTTTTGGAGAATAAAAGTCTGATTATCCATAATATCAAGATGCCCTCCAGAATTAGGTGATATGCAGGAGCCTGGGGAAGACCAGCACAAAGATTAATTTAAGGCTGATGATCAGTTCAAAGACTTAAAATTTAGAAATCAGTGGATTCATAAAACACAATATATAGTCAAAGAATCCTGAACAATGGAGCAAGAGCTTCCCTATTTTTAAAAGTGCATGTTAAATAGTTAGTCTCTGGGTTTTTAAATTTAATTTAAATTACAATTTTTGTACAACACACAGCAGATTCCACAATGTAAAACACAATAAAACCAAAATGGAAAAGGTTTGCCTGGAAAAACCGAGTCTGTCCTTTCTGCTTTCCAAGCAATGCAGCAGCCTCTGGCTGATATAAATATGTCCCAAACATATTTTATTCACCACAAAGCAAACCCAAATGAGCAGGGGGATAAAAAAGGAACATTTACTTAAGATTTTGAGGAGTTTAGACACAGACATGCCTTTTGAAAATATTTCTGTGACATATCAGGGTCTTTCCTCACTTTTGTAGAAACAGTCACGAATGGTGTAAGTATCCTTTTGAATTTGTTTTGTTCCCAAGTAAATACATTTTAAAGAAGGAAAGCAGCAGATCACATTAAATACTGAGTTTTATGTAATTATTCAACTCCCCTGCGCCTCTCGGTGACACGGATACAAAAACACTTCACCAAGAATAGTTACACCAAAAAACGATAAGTAGAGATTAAAGCTGCAAGCAGCATTGGCAGTCCTCGCAACTCAGCGCCGTTCCAGCCTCATGGCGACTGCTGACCGTAAGAGTTCCAGCAACGCCACCCACTCACTGTCGTCACTGATCTTGCACAGTTCCCCCACCAGTACATTTCAGGGGTGTCAAACTCCAGTCCTTAAGGATCACTGTCCTGCAGTTTTTAGATGTGCCACAGGTACAAAACGCTGGAATGAAATGGCTTAATTACCTCCTTCTTGAGTAGACAAGTTCTCCAGAGCCTTGCTAATGACCCAATTATTCTATTCAGGTGGTGCAGCAGAGGCACATCTAAAAGTTTCAGGGCAGTGGCCCCCCAGGACTAGAGTTTGACACCTGTGCATTAGGCAATGCACATCACTATCTAGGGGGCGCTGTGGAGGAATTAGGCCATACCTAATCTGTCCATTTTAGTGGACAGTTGATCATAATAATAATTTGTGACATTACTGTACAGGCCAGTAAATAATGTCAGAGTTTAAAACAACTATTTTTCATAGTTCTACTACCACTTCACTACAATCTGTGTGTATTTATATTAATATTTAACCCTCAAATCGCCAGGATCACACTGGTCACAGATTATGATGACCAGTCTGATTCTGGCTATTTGAGGGTTACATTTTATTTTAAGTGTGACATGATAGTAATGAAGAGGTGGCAGAGACCGTGTTAAAAACTACCAGAGCGCTTAAGAGTTATTCCTTAATGCTTAATGATTTATTAATCGGTTGATTTACATATTTTAACGACAGCACAGAGGCATTCAGGTCCGTCAGTTTTCAAAGTCAAATACAAGGTAATACATTATATTTTCTCCGTTAATGTGATGGTGATAAAGGAGCCGTAAAGTTTACAATCCCAGATGTATCAGTATTTACGCAGTTTACGTAAATACTCTTCCCGCTGATATTCAAGGCGTATCTGCGTTCTATCGCTCCCTGCGGTCACAGAAAATGATGGGTCACAGGTACCTGTTTTGTTTGTGCCCCCCGCTCTCATTTTAGTTGCTTTCCCAGGTCTTACGGTATGGTATACAATTCCTTCCCCCCGCTCTTACGTTAGTCCCCCGGTCCTATCGCGTTACTCGATGTTTTCCGGTGTACGAAGATTCAGGCCTACTCAGTTAACAAATTAGAAAGCGCCAAAATATTTTAAGCTGGAAGATGTGAATTAAATATCACGAATCTGTATGTGCATGCCATAAATTCTACCCCATAGGCTAGTTAAAAAGACTAACATTACCTCATAAAACGCTTGTACCATTTCTACCAACACCCATTGCTGACCGGAAGCCATATTCCGCTTCTGCTAATGTTTCTTCTTCTTTGGCAATTGGCATAATTGAGTTTCATTACTGCCACCCTCTGGTTCACAGTTATATTACAAACTCACCGACACAGACACAATAATGATTTTGGCAAACCTGTAGTGTAGTCTCTTAGTCAGTGTTGTATAAAGTACTGAAATCTCAGAGTCAAGTAAAAGTATAGGTACCTCTCCAAAATATGACTTTGGTAAAAGTCCAAGTCACTGACTGAAATGTTACTTGAGTTAAAGTCTTAAAGTATCTGAAACGTCTTGTACTTAAGTATGGAAATTGCTGTAAAAATGGATGTACTCAAGTAATGTAATGAAAAGTACAAGTAAAAAGTAAAACAAGGCAAATGTAGTTTGAATGACTTTTTTTATATTTTGGTAAACTTGTCAAATACACTTAAAATAATGTACACAACCAAGTGCAGGCAAAATTAAACCTGCTAATAGATATACCTGCAGGCATCATTTAGTTAAGAAAATTAGGTGCTTTACCTATAGCACAAGGTTAACTTAACCTGATTATTATTCGTTAAATTTAGTCTAAATTGCCATCACTATGGCTTCCGTCCCCCCTTGAACAGAGGAGTCTAGGTAGCCTGCTACAGTCAACATTAGGCCTAAGTTAAATACACCACATGTGGAACTGAAACAATGCCAAACAAAGTTCATTTATACAGGTAACGTTATGCTCAAGATTTCACAATAGTGCCTAGTGATCAAGCTATAGTTACTGAAATAGGAGGATTATAACCATTTCATAAGAAGTTGCGTCGATGTGTTTCTTCAAGTTGGACAGGGAGTTTTTGTAAGATAGAATTTCCACATCTTTGGGCAGGAATAACATACATTTCATGCGGTACAATGAATCTTTAACACCCACGAAAGAGTATATTGTGTTTAAATAAGGCCATGGGCTCTCGTCACCAGCTGGTGGTTCCCCTGGAGCCGTGTCCGACGTAGTTGCAGTCGTTGTGGTCTCCGTCTCCTCCTCCATGTGACTGCTGCTGATTGCGAGACTTGCTTTGTGTTTAATGGGAGAAGCGAAACAGGTGTATCCTATTGGTGGTGATGAACAAGCCCAGGCAAGTAGGCTACCGACTTTGTTGCAGTCAATCAGTAGGTGGGGTCAAAACACTTGCGTTTCTCTCTCTCGCTTTTTTGTAACGAGTAACTAAACCACACACTGAAAATGTATCGGAGTAAAAGTATGCAATTTAGTTCGGAAATATAGTGAAGTAAAAGTGAAAGTTATCAAAAATTTTCATACTCGAGGAAAGTATGAAGTACTCCAAAATATACTTAAGTAAAGTAGTGAAGTGTTTTTACTTCGTTACTTTACAACACTGCTCTTAGTTGTTGTTTTATAATTATTATTATTATTTTTGAAACTTTATATCATAATTGAAACACTTAAATAATTCTTAAATAATTCTAAAATATTGACTGGGATGTCCAAGAAGTGGATCTCCAACTTCTTGAATGTGTTTCTTTCATTTTCCAATTTCCTGACCTCTATAAGCAGTAAATATACTTCTGTCTATTCAGCTTTACATCAATTAGATTAGACTACTCTTTATGCTTTGCCACAACAAAAAAGACTGTCAGAAAATAAAATAAAAAACTCAGACACTTTCTTAGAGCACATCTTTCAGTTATTGAATGTTTTGCTGTTCTTGAATACTTATTAGGTAGAAATTTCTAGTTTTTAAGAGTAAAGAAATAGAATTATGCCAAAAAAACCCAAAAACAATTTGGAATGAAAATAATAAAAAAAGGAGTTTATATCAAAATACAAATGTCAGTGTCAGTTACAAATATTAGTGAGAGAAACAGAAGGGAATAAATAATAATGATGAGATTAAGAGCATGTTATACCTATATAACAGACATTTTATGTCTAATTGGGAGAAAAAGATGTTGATAAATTTGAAGGATGTGGAGAGAAAGAAAATGTAGAACATGTATCTTTGAATTGTAAAAAATATGAGCCTGAAAGGGAAAGATTGAGAAAAACAGTAAGGACAGAAAAATAATGGAGTTTAAAATGAATATTAGGAACAGAAGAAAAATGGTGGCTATTTATAAATTAATTTCATTTATCTTAATACAAAATTAAAAAATAGAATTTAATGGATGTAGTGTTGCTACTCACTCATGTAGAGTAGGTGGCGGTAGCCAACTAATAGTTGCTTGCGATCCGCCATAATATAAAAGAAGAAGAAGACCTAAAAGAAAAAAGAACAAACGTCGCGATAAAAAGTAAAGAAATGGAGAAATGGCAAAAAATGTCGAATGAAGATAAGAAAGGAAGAAGATTATATGAAGTACAAAAGTCAGTTCGAATTCGAAGCATTAATGAAAGAAACAGAAGAGAAGAAATAATAATTAGTAGATTAAGAGTAGGTCATACCTACTTAAATGACATGCTTTATACAGTAGGGAGGAAAAATAATGATAAATGTGAGAGATGTGGAGAGAAAGAAAATGTAGAACACATATTGATGAACTGTAAGTCATATGAACTCAAAAGGGAAGAATTAAAGAGAATAGTTAGAAATATAGGGCATGAATGGAATCTTAAAGGTATATTAGGAAATGAAGGAAACATAACAGATATTCACAAATTAAGGAAAGCATTGTTTATTTATCTTAAGAATACAAAATTAAAACATAGAATTTAATAGATGTGAAGTAATGCTGCTACACACTCATGTACAGTAGGTGGCGGTATGCACCTTAAAGTTGCTTGTGATCTGCCATAATAGAAAAGAAGAAGAAGAAGAAGAAGAAGAAGAAGAAGAACGTCGCGATACTCCATTGGCCAGCAGGATGATACGTAACATTTTCAACGAGCCGCCATGTTAGAAAGCCAACCCCTTCTTTCATTCGGTCAGGAAGAGACTGCATATACTTTAAAGAAAGAAGCGGCAGTTTAGAGGTTGAATCTGACCCAACACACATTTACAGACGGCATATTTGTTTTGCCAGGGTTCTTTAACGCTCACAGTGACTTAGCCGCTCTCCACAATGGCGACTGCAACTCCCACCGCCCACAGAGGCACGTGCGGCGGCAGCGCCACACCGCTAAGTCCGACCAGAATAACCAGGCTGCAGGAAAAACAACAGCTCAGAGACCTCAACGACCGCCTTGCTGTTTACATCGATAAAGTGCGTAGCTTAGAGTCTGAGAATGACGTACTTCACCTCCAGATTAGCGAAAAAGAGGAAACTAGGAGTCGGGAACTCGGTGGACTGAAAGCACTGTATGAGACGGAGCTAGCCGACGCCAGGAGGAGTTTGGATGACTCTTCCAAGGAGCGGGCCTGGCTGCAGATTGAGTTGGGAAAGGTCAAATACGATCATGAGCATCTTCAACAGAAGTAAGCTTTCAATTCATGCTGTCATTCTGTGTAACACTTAACGTAACTCCACAAATGCTTCACAAAATGCATTACTCAAACTTTCGAGCCACTTTTGAAACATTACACGGGCAAGTGGATCTGGGGTTTCAGTTGGTGTTTGCACTGGGAACGTCATACGAGTCCACCCCATGATAAAATTGGTTTAGATTTGATTGACTTTCAGTTAAAAGTCCGGGAGCAAACTTCAGCTTCATGCTATGGCGGACGCAAACTAAATTACCGTAGTGAAGTTAGTTTGAAATTGGATATTTTATATTCGTGCTCCGAAGAGTAAGCGGTGTCTAGCTCAGGGATCCCCAAAGTTGGTCCTCGAGGACCGGCATCCTGCATGTTTTAGTTCTCTCCCTGGTTTAACCACCTGGATCAAATGATGGCTCGTTAGAGGCCTAAGAAGAGCATTGACATGCTGAAAAGGTTGTCGGTACCACCAGGGAGAGAACTAAAACATGCAGGATGCCGGTCCTCGAGGACCGACTTTGGGGACCCCTGGTCTAGCTTAAGGGTGATCCGATTCATGAACGCTAATTTCGGCCAGCCGTTCTCGACCGTTCCACCCTCAAACGCTTGGAGATTCACTTAGGGACCGTCAACAAATTAAGTCATTTTAAATAATTTTAATATTACAAAATATATTTTTCTTCAATAAGTTTCAAATCCTTTTACCCAAAGACTCAAAATCATTTTGAAATTATTCTAATAGGCTGGAGAGATGAGGCACACTCGTTTTTTCCTCCATTTTAATCTTTTTGTATATTTCTTCTGTAATTGTATATTAAAAAAATACAAGAAAGGTTTTCAATAGCTTCCATGTCATGTTACCCACTGATAAAGAATAAAAATGAGTGTGCCTCATCTCTCCAGCCTATTAGTACAATTTCACAATGATTTTGAGTCAATAAGTCATGACCTTCAAGCTGTTGAAGAAAAATAATAAATTTAAAAAAAATGTTATATTTTGAAAAAAATATATAAGACCCTAAATCAATCAATCAATCAATCAAATTTTATTTGTATAGCACATTTCAGCAGCAAGGCATTTCAAAGTGCTTTACATCATTAGAAACACAATGCAAGATAGAATCAACAATCAAAACACAGCATTGTCAGGTTCCATCAATAAATTTGTAATTGATTACATTTCAAATCCAATTCTAAACAGGTGGGTTTTTAGTTGAGATTTAAAAGAAGTCAGTGTTTCAGCTGTTTTACAGTTTTCTGGAAGTTTGCTCCAAATTTGTGGTGCATAGATGCTGAAAGCTGCTTCTCCTCGTTTGGTTCTGGTTCTGGTGATGCAGAGCAGACCAGAACCGGAAGACCTGCGAGGTCTGGAAGGTTGATACAACAACAGCAGATCTTTAATGTATTGTGGTGCTAAGTTGTTCAGTGATTTGTAAACCAACAACAGTATTTTAAAGTCTATTCTTTGAGCTACAGGGAGTCAGTGTAGGGACTTTAAAACTGGTGTTATGTGCTCTATCTTCCTGGTTTTAGAGAGAACGTGAGCAGCAGCATTATGGATCAGCTGCAGCCGTTTGTTGGACAGACCTGTGAAGACGCTGTTGCAATAATCAATACGACTGAAGATGAACGCATGGATGAGCTTCTCTAGATCTGGCTGAGACATTAGTCCTTTAATCCCGGAAATGTTCTTCAGGTGATAGAAGGCCGACTTTGTAACTGTCTTTATGCGGCTCTGGAGGTTCAGGTCAGAGTCCATCATTACTCCCAGGTTTCGGGCCTGATCGCTGGTTTTTAGTTGTAATAACTGAAGCTGTGCATTGACTCTAGATCGTTCCTCTTTAGGTCCAAAAGTAATATACTCATTTCAGTCCCATTTAGAGAGTGTGCCTCCTCTATGCGATCAAGTAGAACAATTTCACACTGATTTGAGTCAATGGGTCACATGACTTGGAAGCTATTGAAGAAAAATCATAAATTGACTACAAAACTCCTAAAAAATATAAAAAGGGTTCATTTTTATTTTTTTAAAGTATGCCTCATCTATACAGTCTAATAGAACAATTTTGTATTCTCTTTGAATGAATGGGTCACATGACTTGGAAGCTATAGAAGAAAAATTATATATTTTGACTAAAATAGTAATGGAAAAAATATAAAAAGGGTCAAAATAGAAAAACAATGTGTGCCTCATCTATCCAGTGTTATACAACAATTTCACATTGAGTTTGAGTCATCGGGTCACATGACTTGAAAGCTGTTGAAGAAAAAAATATATTTAATGTTAAAATTTGAAATATTGAAACTGCCTTAAATTGAATAGAAATGAGTGTGCCTCATGTAATAGCGTGAATTACAACTTTTTTGTGTCAGTTGGTCACAAGGCAAGACATCTTTAGATTTGTTTCTCAGGAGTGTTTGGCTAGGAAATTTGTTGACGAACCTCGGAGCATTTGACGGGAGAGGGTTGAGAACAGCTGTCCGAAATTAGCATTCATGTATCGGATCAACCTTGAGCTAGACACCGCTTACTCCGCAGAGCACAAATTTCCAACATGGAGCTAACTTCACCGCGGTAATAGGCCTGTCGCGATAAACGATAAATCGATTAATCGTACGATAAATTAAAACTATCGACGTCATTTTAATTATCGGCATTATCGTCTCTTCCCTCCTTTTTCTTTTTCTGTTAATGACACTGAATGAAAAAAAGGCTCAACTCCGGTGCTCTCCACTGACCGTCCCTTCCTCATTTCCTCAGTGTAAAGCCCAAGCGCACACTGTCGGCCGATTGTCGGCCCATTTTCAAAACCTGACAGACCACACATTAGCCGACAGAAATCCTAGGTATAACGGTTCGATCGGGTTCGGTCCTGCCGTGTGGTGTCCAACAATGGGCACAAAATAATGGCTACAAGTTCAGTGAACTAATTTTAAAACCAGGCATTAATCAATGCTTTACTACAATCTACCTGCAATGCATGTGGCTAGTGTCAGTCCTGACTGAATGAAAATCATTAGAACCTATTTACGTCACGTTAACGAAGAACAGCTGAAAAGTTACCGGGTTTATCAACTGCGGTAGCACTTTCGCTCCAACTCCTCCCCTTGTCATTGCTATATTCTTTGCATGTTGAATAAACATTAATGTTGTTTCCACATATCATCTCCAATGTCCGCTGGACTTCGGGTTGCGCCGTTTCAGCTGTTTGGGATTCCCCGACGTAATTTCCCCTCAGAAAGTGCGGGGGAGAATCCGCGCTTTCTGATTGGCTGCCTGTCACATTCAACAGGCTGCGTTAAAGCTCCCAGTCGGGAAAAACCCCTGATTTAGATCGGAGCGGCAAGGATGATCTACCGTAACACACCACACAATCTTAGAAAGACCAACGTTCTAAGATTGTTGTAAGGGGAAAAATAGGAGCAAAAAATCATGTAGTGTGAATTATTGCATCAGGTAGTCGATGTGCCCATCTTCTCTATTTAAATCTAATTATTACTGAACGGCAACATGATATACAGACTTCATAATCTGCACTCTTTTGGTTGAATGCAGTATTTATTTCCACTTTTACTTTATGTTGTTTAGGTTTTTTTTTCAAGTGCGTTTTTTGTTAATGGAGACCATTTTATTTTTGTTTTTGGTTGTTTTGTTTATTTTGTTTATCAGTTTCAGCATTAAGTGTTCTTTTGAAAATAAAGTGTATCTATCTTTGGCAAGAAATCACATGGATTATATGTCATTTCCATTAAATCAGTGTAAAAAGGTCTTCAAACAATATTATCGTTTATCGCAATAATTTTTGAGACAATTAATCGCTCAGCAAAATTTGCTATCGTGACAGGCCTACGCGGTAATTAACTTTAGATAGTTATTGTTGTTAGTTATTGGTACTCTATCGTAAAAAGAACAATTTTACAGAAAGTTGCTCTGAAATGTTTTTTGTAGCAGTAAGCACATTCTAGTATTTGATGTGCATTTTTTTTGTACAACACTCACTTATTAAATGAGTGTTAACATAAATCAGTATGTTGCTTGATATTGTCTTAAATCTGATTTCAGGAACTGTCACATTGCAGCTGTTGACAGCAGTAAATTTTAACTTTGTTGTCCAACAAATGTGGCTCATCACTCTTAAATTCTAATTTCAAGAATGGTGGGTTTACTTTGTTTCCATGTATGTTCTCGTTGACTTAGATTGCTTTTCCCCTAAATAAATAACAGTCTTTTGAAAACTGTTTTGTGTTTACCTAGTTTATAATTTTGTAATATTTAGTAGAGTGACAAAAAAATCTGCAAGGGGGACAATACTTTCATCCAGTACAGTATACAGAAGGGATGTTTGCAGTTACCATAAGTTGGATCTTATTCTGTTCTTGACCTGGATAGTTCACAATAGGATCTTAATTTTGGTTCATTGAAACAGGAGTGGAATCTAAGGGTGCACAGATTGCAGGGGCGCTAGGGCAGTCGTCCAGCAGCCTACTGTGTTTTTGAGTTAATTAAAGGCTTGTAGTTGACCTTTAATATCACAAGAAGATAATGTGACATATTTAACAATACCTAAACTCCAAATATGAAGTCTTAAAAAAGGCAGACATACAAAAAAATAAAAGATTAAATAAACAAAGCTTTGCCTGGTGGGAGCACAAGTAAAGCCTGGTGGCCCACCAGGCTTACAAAACACTGGGGGAAACCCTGAAGTAAATAGGTTTGAAAACTGACAATTTCTCTCTATCTTCTCCTTTGCTGTGTATGGCTGGGAAGCAGGTAACTAACTATTGCATATCCCAAGGAACTGGTGTGTTTGTAGTTGCAGAGTTTAGAAGTCATTCAAGTTTGATACACTCATCAGTTTCCTACTGTAGATGCAATTTTAAGAGACAACAGGCAAAACAAAAAAGTTCAAAAGCTGCATCAAATACTTATAGAATCAATCAGGCAACAGGCATGACTGACAAATCTTACGGCTTTCTCGTCTCATTGTCGCATTCTAATTTAAAGTCATGTAGGAAACTCCTCATAGAAACACTTAAATGAATTTAGCCAAGAACAGTGTTTCGGCTTTGGGAACAAAGTTCTGACAATGTTAGGCAAATTATCACTGACAATGCAATAGTAATGGTACTTAAGTTCGCTCCAGAAGATATATAAGGCCAATAGTTACTGCAGGGTTTCCCCCAGAAAACTTGCTAAGCCCGTTGGTTGGGTTGCTGAGGCGCTGCACTGTGTTTTTGTATTAAACAATGTTAAGTTGATAGGAAATGTAAAAATATTACTGGGTAGTTATATGTTGCGGGAAAACATCGCTACTCTCCGACAGACTGGTGGCCTGTCCAGGGTGTACCCCGGATCTCACATGAAACTGGAGTTCGCTGGAGATGGGCACCAGCACGCCTCCTGACCCCGCTAGGGACCAGGGTGTTGGAAAATGGATGGGAAGACATCGCCAGTGAAATTTGTTTTAAACCCACAACTATAGACTCTTAAAAACAAATAAAAAATACTATTAAAATTAATATCATTTATTGGCACTTCTGTTTAATCCAAATAAGTCAGATGTTGGAGAAAGCTCCCCCTCTAATATTTTGAACACATACCAACAATATATAAATGTAACATTTATTGAGAATATCAATACTGATAAATTTGATTTAGTGATTTCAGCATACATAAATTAAAACATTTTAAATTTAATATTTTAAGAAGCTGGTAAGTTTACTTCATAAAAGTTCAAAGAACAATCTTCATATATTTTTTTTGTTACCATAGCTACAATCTGATGCTGTGAGTTAATCTTTGAGTTTGAGCTCTGTTTGTTAACAAATATATCTTGGTAAACTACAATCATCTCTGCTGGGTACAGAGGGACAAACGGGACATTTTATTTATGCGGCTTCAGTACCTCTTCCAGTTTGTGTCTATTGAGTTTTAATAAGTGCCACAGAAACTCTTGGTTGCCTGAGTTTATGGAACTCGTTTTTCAGATCTCTGTGCAGCCGCGTGCATTAACTCTGCCTGACTGAGTGAACAAAGCATTTGATATGGTTTGATGCATCATGTAGCCTGAAAAATAATGGAAAATAATAATAAAATAAAACCAGCATAATGCGTGACTATGAGGCGTGCGGAAAAGCGCCTCCACTGAACCGCTTAATCACTAAAGCACCAGCCACCCGGGGAACAAATACATAAACTTTATCAGCGCAGAGGCAGAGCCACCTGCTGGGCAGTGTGTTGAGATGTAAACATACATGCCGCACATAATTCTTTGTTCACAAAGATATATCATTCTTACAGCTTGCTCAACACACACCTCTACGGTTAGGTCTACGGTTATACCATAGAGCTGCACAAGCAGAGCTAACACAGTGGGTTTTAAACTTGACTCCTACCTTGATGAAAAATTCTGCAAAGAAACACAAGTTCTCAAGGAGGTTGATGTAAATATCCATACAGGTCAGCCTGTGTCCAGGTGGAGTGAAATGAGGCATGTGTGGGCTGTGATAAGCTTCAGACATCAAAAAGCAACACCGCGCGAGGCAGCCAGCGTGCAGAGGCGGCAGTGGTGTGATTGGTCCGCGCTCCCGGGTTTGTGTTCTATCAAACAACTATAAGCCCAAAAAAAGTTCATCCTTTAGGAATGATTCTGCACTGCCAGTGAAACACTCAGCTCTACAGAGCTGCTTGCAGTCTGGCTTTTTAAAAATAAAAAATGAAGCCGTTTTATTTAAAAAAAAATTATTTATTTTCTCCCTAAACACAAAAACAAGCAATGCTTAGCCTGGGGGGTAGGAGCATATGGCCTGGCTTATAATACAATAGGGGAAAGCCTGGTTACTGGTTTCACAGCTTTCCTAATGATGAAGACATTTCTTATAAGGCAGTAAGTTTCTGCACTTTTTTTTGTTTGTTTGCTGTTTAGTGCAAAATATTTTTAATTTCAACACCTCGTTGATATCCAGATGCACTGTGATCACATATGGACATTAGGGGGGAAAATTACACTCTAATTTCACCCGTCTCTCTCTACCAGCTACACCAAAAAGGACACAGAGGCTGCAGCAGCCCTGGCCAGACTGAAGGATTTGGAGGCTCAGCTCAATGGCAAAGACGCAATGCTGGCTACTACACTGTCTGAGAAAAGGGGGCTGGAAAATACTCTATCTGAGATGCAGGAACAACTGCAGGAGGTAAACGCATAAAATATTTTGAATGTGGATTTTTTTTACTAAAATATAATCACATACTCCTGACGGTGTTTCTTTTCAGATGGGAACAGGTCTTTCTCAGGCCAAGAAGGAGCTTTCTGATGAGATGCTTATGCGTATTGACTTGGAAAACCGTTGCCAGAGTCTGGCAGAAGAGATGGACTTCCGAAAGAGTATGCATGAAGAGGTGAGGATGTCACTTGTCATGTTTGTATAGCTTTGTCGTGCACATCTGGGGGTAGTGGGGTTCAACTCATTTATTCATTCTAGAACTGAGCCGTTCAGATGAACCTCTGGAGATGATGGACAACCTTGACCCTTTTCTTAATGAAACTATCAGAGTGTCTTCGGTCAGAGGCTCCTTCCAATTTGCTGTAACACAGATCACTACAGAAGCTCTTTCCTGTCCACAGCCTTTACCATCTGCAGCAACTCTTATATAAAGTTATAACAACCTTTAAATATGTTATGACTTAAACAATAATTCAGTTATTATTAATAATTAAATAATAATTAAGACCTGCACAGTGGCGCAGTTGGTAGCACTGTTGCCTTGCAGCAAGAAGGTCCTGGGTTCGATTCCCAGCCTGGGGTCTTTCTGATTGGAGTTTGCATGTTCTCCCTGTGCATGCGTGGGTTCTCTCCAGGTACTCCAGCTTCCTCCCACAGTCCAAGAACATGACTGTCAGGTTAATTGGTCTCTCTAAATTCTCCCTAGATGTGTGTGTGCATGGTTGTTTGGTTTGTCCTGTCTGTCTCTGTGTTGCCCTGCCCTGTAAATTCTAGACACTAACAGGTACCATAGAATTGCACAAAAATCCGTGAGGGACGGCGGAGTCCCTGCTCGAAATTCCGTGAAAGAGGTGTACGGAGCCCATTAAAATGCTGTCTACATTGTTTTAAACTGTGTGATTGTGAGTGGGAATAAAAATAGCAGCAGGTATTTTGTTCCATATAACACAGTAGGAGTGTAACAGGTAAACCTTCTATGGATGCAAACTCGACTAAAAACCCACCTGTTTAGGATTGTATTTGAAACATAATCAATTACAAATTTATTGATGGAACCTGACTTAATGTCGTGTTTTGATTGTTGATTCTATGTTGCATTGTGTTTTTGTGTTTGATATGATGTAAAGCACTTTGAAATACCTTGCTGCTGAAATGTGCTATACAAATAAAATTTGATTGATTGATTGATTTGCGACAGAGTGGCGACCTGTCCAAGGTGAATCCGGCCTCTCACCCGGAATCTTAGCTGGAGATAGGAACCAGCACCTCCCGACCCCACTAGGGACAAGGGTATTAGAAAATGGATGGATGGATGGAAATAATAATTAAAACATCAACTCAAACTATATATTGGTATAACCAGTGCAGCCGCACTGCTGTTAAATTCAAATTCAAGATGACTTAATCATATTTAGAGTTGATGTCCTAATTATGGCACTTAAACAATTCAAATGTTCCTTTGTTTTATCCTACATTAAGATGTAACTCAGTAAAAAAAAAAAAATTACTTTTATTTATACCGGTTTGTCATGCTATATCAGAGATCTCAATGAGGGTCACATTTAGAAGAGACAAACACATTTGGACAAACCATCAAAATTACAAATAGAACAAAACCAGCAATTAAAAAGAGCAAGTTTTATAAGAAAATTTCTTGTTTTGACTTAAAGGATATTTGAATTATCCCAAAGGAATCAATGTGGAAAATTTCAGCTCTTGCTGTGTAGAGTGTTCCATGTTGATGGAGCAGAGTAATAAATAAAACATTTTCCAAGTACTGATGAATCAAAGAAGGTGAGCAGGTCCTGAAAGTGTAGCCTGTCACTGGACTATCTAAGTCAGGCTTGGACAATCCTAGTCCTCAAGGGCCAGTGTCCTGCAACTCTTAGATGTCTCTTTGCTCCAACACACTTCAATCAAATAGCTAAACCACTTTCTAAGTGCAGTCAAGTTCTCCAGAGCCCTGCCAATGACCTCGTTATTTCACTCTGGTGTGTTGAAGTAGAGATGCATGCATCTAAAAGTTGCAGGACACTGGACCTCGACACCTGGAGTTGCTTACCCCTTGTCTAAGTGAAAGGTGTGATGACAAATAGAGTGGGAATAATTCAAGAATAGTTTTAGAGATAGAAATATAGCAGTGCATGAGTCTACAAACTTATAATGATGGCCAGTTCACTTGAGAATATAAATTACAGTTACAACAGGTGTGGACAGAGCGTTCCTATGTGATGTTTACTGTATAAACATCACAGTGAAAGGGCATGAATGTCATTAAAACAAGAGGTTTCTAATCTATTTCTAAAGAAAATGTCTAGTTTAATCTTTAACTCCTTTTCAACATTTTTAATGCAACTTAAATTAAAGCTTGTTAATTTCTATTCTTACATACTTGTGTATCTCAACAAAGTCAAATGGTATCCCTGTCATTGTTTTTAAGGATTTGAGGACATTTTTTCTTGTTAGCAAACATCATGACCTTTGTCTTAATATTTAGGACTAGTCTCAGCTGAAGCTAGTCAGTTTTAATGAGATTGAGGGTCAAATGTAGGTGCCCAAGCACAGCAGTAACAGTTTTTGCATGAAAATAAACAGTGTCATCAGTTTTTCACCAACACCTTTTACATAAATTGAAAACAGAGTTGGATTTATAATAGAACCCAGTGGTACTCCTTTTGTGTTAAAGGAGTACCACTGGGTGCATGCATTGTCTACAATTTGACAGATAATTAGTCACATTCAGAGGTCATGCCCCTCTGAGGGTTACCTTGGCATGAATTGTGCGCCACCTTTCACTCAAACTGGACGATATGGAACCTGCCCCTCCTTGAAGGGCAGTTTCACTTGAACCTGCCCTTCATATCTACTACTGGCAACCTCTACTGGCAACTTGCATCATTGCAGTGTTGTAAAAAAAAAATCTCTATCATAAGTCTTCTAACACCAAGTCACTACTGCACTGTGTTTTAGGAAGTGAAGGAGGCTCGACACAGGTATGAAACCCGACTGGTGGAGGTAGACTCTGGTCGGAAGGAAGAATATGAATTTAAACTGACTCAGGCCCTGGCTGACATGAGAGCACAGAATGAAGAGCAGATCCAGATCTACAAGGACAACATGGAGAGCACCTACAAGGCTAAAGTATGAAAGCACGCACGCACACACACACGCCCACACACACATGCACCCCCCCCCACACACACACACATTTCATCAGGGCAGGTTAACATGTTAATTCCTCAAGAACATGTTGAACAAAAGACGAACATGCTGTTGATGTTTACAAACTCAAAAAACTGACATTGTCACAACATTATTGGATGCAATTATTTCATGTTACTTAGAGGAACAATTGCTCTATGATCCTTTCTGCGTTGTGCTGGTTTTATTAAGTGATCAGGCCATGACACGGTTTGTCTTTAAAAAGGATGATTTCTCGATTTATTATACCTGACGAGAACAACATACAGAAAACAACCGTGATATAGGCTGCCCACTCCAAGTCCTACACAAAACAGAAGTACGTAACAAAAATTAACTTAATAGATCTATAAATAAACTGGATGTATTTAGATGAAAAATAAACAGCACACACCTCTCCTGCAGGACAACATGACAAACGGGGAGGGTCTAAGGGGCGCAAACAATTTAAAGACAATACCACAGAAGAAGAAATTAAAAGGAGGGGCTTCCGCTCTTAAAGTAACACGGTTAAAACAATGACCGATTTTTTTAGAGGTGTTTCAGTCAGGTAAGAAACAATACAGTTGACCAAAAAAAGGGCATTTTGTGTAATTATAACAAAAGAGAAATACAACCAGGTTACATCTACATAAGGCACTTTTCCACTGGAGCAGTGTTTCCCAGCCCAGGTGATTTCAATTGACAGGTGTTTGCTGAACAGCAATCAGCTGAATCAGGCAAGGATCAACCAGAGAAACATCTAAAACATGGTAAAGGCTAATAATAGTGCACTGCCTAAGACAGTGCACTAACTTGAGAGGAATATTGAGGCTTTTATTTTGAAATTTTCAGTAAGCTTAATTTTAAAGGGCCACAATAATCCCATGTATAATAATGGTTGGGTTAAACTAGTCATATAATGCCCAAAACCTGTTGTGAAAAATATGAAGACGTGTAGGGTATGTGATGCTCTCATTCCACAGTCTATTGTGGTTGTCATGTCTCATGAATCATATGGTACTTACTTCCTTTGCTCTTCTGCCATCTTCTCTGTATTAAGTGTTCCGTCAAGGTGCTATTTCTATATTTCTAAGTGCCAGCTCAGCCTTCTGTAGTAACTCAGTGTTCCGCCATGTCTGTAGTACTGACATTCTGCCATCACTGTAGTTCTAAAGAGCAGCTCAGAGGGGCAGACAAAATTCTATAGCTGTGTCCGAATTCCGGGTCTGCATCCTTTGAAGGACGGATTCTCCTTTTCTGCCTCATTTTCCTCTCTTGCTCTTGGTGAAGGCGGACGCTTTTTTCCTCTGCTCCCTCCCTGCCCATTCCTGCCCTGCTTGCTCTGTTTTTGTGCTGTCTTTTTCTCTATTTTTGGAGCCTTTCTTTGCACATCCTCCAAATCTACAAATTATGGAGCTGGTCAATTGGCTGTCAATGCAATTGATTAAATTTTCTCTACGAGAAGACTGGGCACAGGAGAGCCCTCTTGTTCTGCGGGGACACACCTTGCGGGATACACCCTGGATTTATTCATAACAGGATTTCTGCTCTTTGGAGCTTGCAGATACCTGGCTTATTGATAAATTTGTGATGGAGTTGGCCAAACTAGCGAACACTCAGACTGTTGTTGTGGACAGAGATGCAAGTTGGATGTGAGTCTTGCTGAGACTCACAGCCCAGCTGAGGACTCCAAAACTCACTAGCGGGATGGAATCAGTCTTGGAGAAGTTTCTAGTTTCAACTCAGTGGAACGACCAAATTTGGATAATCGGGAACTGAGATGTATCGGAGAGACTTTAGGGAAGATTGAAATTTATAATCTAAGACCTAAGACATTTGGCTTTCCCCATGTTGCCTTGGAAGGGCTGCATATTTCATACTTGAAGATATCTAAACGTAACACTCCTTCCCACCTTACCCTCCTGTTATCCATGCAAGGACATTCCTTTGGAAAAAGAATTACCTGAAGAATGAGCACACTGCATGCAGTGGTGCTCTGTTTTGAGCTGGAAAACGAAGAGGGGAAACCTGCAGCCGCACTGTGGGCACAGTGACGATTGCAATGATGACGATGGCAAATCAATCATTCTTATTAGCAACTGACAAAAAGAGTATCAGAGACTGAGAGTACGATGAGATCCTGGCAGTTTGAGAGGCAGCTACTCAGAGATCCAAGCAGGGGAATGGCGGCAACACGCAGCTGCAAGGAGTCGATCACTACAGGGTGAGGCAGAGCCACTCCCCCAGGAGCTAGTAGTAAATGGCTTACAACCACGGCTAACTCCGGGAGCCATGTTAGAAAAGCCTTTTCCCTATAGTCCACAATACTTTTTTTATTCCAAAATGCAGCCACAGTATGTCCAAAAGAAAAACATAAGTGCAATCATTTGCATATTGAGAGTTTACAGAGGCTCATCTTTTATTTTAACAGATAAAAGAAGTTGGGATATTTTCCTCCAACAGGTTCTAGAGGTGTCACTTCAAACCAGATGTTGAACTTGATTTTATTTCAATGTCATTTGTGAATGTTAGCGTCTCATTTTCAGCAGTGGAAAATGAGCTCAAAATGCAGGTTGAAAAAGATTGTCATTTTGGATAAAGTCTCATTAATATCAATATTTCCACTAAATAAGAGACAAAAATTTATAGTATGCTTGATGGAGGAAAATCCTCTCAGATTCTACGCTCAAAGCGAGATGCCAGAGAGCACCAAACTAGTTTTTTTATTTTTTTTATTCAAATATTAGACAATGATTTAAAATAAGTATCACAGTTGGAGCCATTTGTTTTAGATACTTAAAGAAATATATTTGTCCTATTTGATGTTTGTTGTGACGTATATTCGCAAACGAACGAGATAATTAGTTCATTTGTGTCATTTATTGAACGTTCAGAAGCTATAATGCACCACATCAAAGGTACACAAAGGTAAACCATTCTCACCTTTTTACTTTCTTTGTCGTTTAAGTACACCCGTTGCCCTGGCAACCGCCTGTGCTCAGCAAGCCAGTCCATTACGGCATTAGGCTTGATGTTTATTTCGCAATTATTAATAAGCTCTCACAGCGATGTTTGAACTAATGCTCTGCTAGTCAGTCGGCCTTTGAGTCGCCTTTTTTTTATTTGGTAATGGAACCGAAATGCACAGATTTGCGCAACACCTTGTTGAAACAATAATTACTGACATTATTTTTGTTGGGTCATTAATTTGAACACGTTTTGTTTTTTTTGTTTTTTTTATTATTCTTTAATAAAGTTACAAACGTTTTTTATCTTGGTTAATATTTTGATAAGCTTGTCGGAAGAGGACGTGCTGGTTTCAGCCTCATGGTGGCGTTCAGTTTGTCACTTACTGCCAAGATCGACTCAATACCTTCAATACCTCAATACCTCAATGTCTAAGGCAGGGGAGACCCTGCCTTAGACATTATTTATGAGCACGAACCAATCCAAATGATCAACTTTAATTAATTTGCTTTTCCACTAGACCGCCTCTAACCGGTACAGGGCTGTTCAACGTTCCATATAAATGGAACGTTGAACCTGCGTTTCCATTTATATGGTAACGCAGGTGTCCGAAGGCGAGCTCAGGGAGGACAGAAACCTCCCGTGGAGCAGAAGGGCAAAAGCTCGCTTGATCTTGATTTTCAGTATGAATACAGACCGTGAAAGTGGGGCCTCACGATCCATATAAATGGAAATGAATATTTCCATTTATATGGTTTGTTCCTCGTTGTTGTGGGCGGGTCGTGAGCGTACAGCAACTGTGTTCAATTCTCTGATGTCTGCAGCAACACTCGGCAAAGAAAAACCTCGAGGTTTTAGTTTTGAACTTAAATAAACCCAGATATTACATTTTGTCTAATAGAAATTTATTACTGGCCTAAATATAATGATAAAGACTCAGATCAATTGATTATTTTGCTATACATTTTAATATAACTACATTTATTTTTTTAAATGTGTAACCTTTTAGATTTATATAATGTAGTCAAAAGATGTAAACTAATAGCTACACCTGATCTTCACATCTCAAGCTACTATTATATAGTTTTGGTGTTTCACATTGTCAGCAGGAAAGTGCAGCCAGACTGAAAGCTGACCAGCTGCTCCGTTTCTCTTTATTACTGCCCTTAAGAGCAACGAGCTGCTAGCAGTTTTGCAGCTGCTAATTCAGCTGCAAAACTTTCCGCATGACCCGGCCCTTTATACCCAAATAATAAAGCTCATGATAATATAACTTTACAACATAGACATGCCCGCAACAGCAGAGCGTACAAATTTCACCACCACAGAGAGTGACTGTCATTCTGAAATTCATCAAACAGACATGAAATATAACAAACCAAGTGAAAAACAGAAACGTCAGGCTACTGGTCACTAATGATGAAATGACACAAATTCAAATCAGTTCAGAACCACGGAGAACGATCAGATCATTTTGACACTTTATCATTTTCAACTCGGAGCCTAGAGCAGCTAGCAACTGCTGCAGCTAGGTTTATTGTTGACTCGTTGAACCGAGCATGCGGCAGTGCGAGTTGAAGCGGGTACGCAGAGGCATGCGCAGCGTGCCGCAGCACCTCGTGCACCTCCGGATGTTTGTAACTCGGCGCAGATCGTGCGCGCCGCCATTCACACAAACTGGATGATCTGGTAGATTCTCTTCCAGGCAGCTCCAATGTAAAACTTAACTATAAATGCCATACTGCTGTTTTGGCTCAAACGCGCTCAACCTGAACTGTTGAAAGCGACTATAACTCAGCCTTCAGTCCCTAACATCACTGCTGTACCACCGACAGAGAGAAAAGAGGATGTAAGCTAGGCGGCTGGGCTGATACAGTTTACAGTCAGTCTACAGTTAACTCACTTTGTGAATAATGTCAGAGTTGCTACCTGTAACTAGCCCGGCTCCTTCGCTGTGCTGGCAGTTTTGGCGGGTCTGAATCTCTGCCAACAAAAAAGTCCGGTTCATCTCCAAGACGAGGAACAAAATATGCGTCCAGTTTTTTTCTTTTCCTTGCTCTCTTTTTTCCATCATTTTCACTTTGCCGCTTCATGGAGCTCCACTCATGTTAACTTAGTCCATAAAAATGCTCTATCTAGTTTGCCATCTGTTGCCAAGTGACTGATGATGACGTTGGTGGACGGCTGGTGACAAGCTTTACCCAGAACACACTTGGAGACAATATGGACGATCCTCTTGTAATTTTGTGTGTCATAAAGTTAAATGTAAGTGTGAAAATAAAGCCAGTCATGTAGCACAACATTTTAGTCAATATTTTACACCCACTACGTCACTAAAATCAGTGGGTCTTGTAAAGTTCTTAGCAACCATGAGTCAACAATGACTGGGGCAGCCTACTATATAATCTACTGGGGCACCGTTCTGTAAAATCTTACATACACTGTACTCAACCGGAGAGGGCCCACCTTCTTCAGCTCTCATCAGTGATAAAGGCTTGGATCCCTGAAGTCATATTCTGCCCCCCTCCAACCACCCCGAAGCCCCACCCCTGACTTCCTCCATACTGAGGAGCCCTCTGATAGCAGTTGACATGGTCCACAGCTGAATTTTAGTGTTGTTTTTGTAGTTTTCAGTGACATCAATCTCTAACCAATCAGCAAAAGCGGTGAGCTGTCAATCAAATTGGTTGGATGTCGTACTCAGCTCGGTCCTGCGAGCTCTATCCCTTGAAGTAGCTACTGACTTCTGAGATCAGCCAGGTTGAGCCACGCCGGATTTGCTACTAAAAAACGAATCTGACTGAGACGGACTTAGACCGTACCAGTTAGAGGCGAGCTAGTGGAAAAGTGCCTTTAGAGGCTCGAGCCTGAAGCAAACCTGACATAAGATTTTAATTAAAATTTTACTGCTTTCTTTTTTAGAGCACCATATGAATAAGCATCATAACTTCTCCCAGCTTTTAACACCTTCCAGCTCCATTTTGGCTTTTATTGTAACACAGGATGAGTCAAGTGAAAATCTTCTTGAATGATTGATTGAAAGTATCCTGTCACTGCAGCTCGAACAGAGCCAGGCGGAGCCACGTGCACAATTGGTTGTGCTGCGTACTGCACTTGTTACAGTCTTCATTCATTTCTTTCTTTTTTTAACAAGGTAAACAGTCTTCTCCATTTAAACAGTAGATTAACAAAACACAAGGCTCTCTTTAATTTTCTCTGTTCTGTATGTACTGTAGACTTGTTAAACGGGGCACTTCAGCCAAAGTTTGGAATGCGCTTTTTAGCCAGATGTGCCCATAATAACAGGTATCCTGCCCTTAATTCTTCAACATGCCATCAACTCCTGGTGAGCAAGATGCATTTAGTAAAGCATTCATGTGGGAGATGATATGGAGAAGGGATTTGTTTTGATTGATGTTTTTAGTTACCACAAATTTAGTCATTCTGTTCATAAACTTGAAAGTGTCCTGCACGGCTGCAACAAGTATAGTCATAGAAGTATCATTCAAAAAGACGGATGGGCTTTAGATTTTTTCTGTCAATTAAAAAAATATATATATATACCATTCAAATTTGTAAAATATTCTGTTAATGCGACCCCTGGTTAGTGGGCTGGAGATTTAGCCCGGGGAGAAGCTCTCACGCTTTCTGTCTTGTCACACAGTGTGCTGCTCATTTATTTTTCTTGCAGGGCCTCAAACCGCTGTCTCTGCTCCTCTCCAATCTGGCAAATCTGAGGGCGCAGCTACATAGTTGACCGGTAACACACGAACATAGTCGACCTGTAACACAAGAACAAGTGTTACAGGGCCAGCCAGATGACAAGAGTGCACATCAGGAAAAACTTGTCTCCTGGCAAACAAAATAAATAGTCTCTTGTGCACTTATTCTGCTCTTTCTTGCATTAGCTTTTTTCTACTTTTTCTGATTTCAGCTTTCTCTCAGGTCTCCTTAACATTTTTGAGGTGGGCTGCTGATGGACCACCCTGGTGCGCCAAACCGCAAGTTATCATGATTCTTTCCGGAATCATGATGGAAAAAGATCATTTATACAACACTACCCTGAAATAATCAGCGGAGAATTGTTTTATTCTTTCAATTATTCCCATGATTAGAGCTGATAAGGTCACTTTAAGATTTGATGACAGAATAAGGACTTGTTTTTAATAGTAAAGTCTTAACTGCTTCGGGGATGAACAGTGTAGATAAAAACTATTTGCTAATACTTACTTTTGGTGGGCTTTTTAAAGTATGCAGAAAAAAACAGTTTAATTCCTCCTCACCTCATGCATTTCTATACAGATTCATATGAAGTAAAACTGAAAGTTTCTTTACAACAACAAACCAAATGCACAAACTTCCTGCTTATCAGGAAGTGGCTGATAAGCCACTAAGACTTCCTGATAAGAATGTCTTAGTTCCTCTTTCAGGTTGAGAAGTTGACATTTGACTGTTTCAGCTCTCCAATTGTATTTCTTTCTTCAGCTTGAAGACTTGCATCATCTGTCAGAGATGAATGGAGCGTCAGCTATCATGGCCCGAGAGGAGCTCAGAGAATCTGCCCTGAGGATCGAGAGCTTAAGTGCTCAACTGACAGGACTACAAAAAGAGGTTGATTTTTTTTTTTTTTTTCAATTTAATCCTTTTTCTGTTTTCTTAAATGATGTTTCTTGACCACCACTGTTTTCAGAGACATGCTTACCTTTTATCTTGAGCTGATATAATTGATGTTTCTCATTAGGCCGTGTAAACATTAGAGATGCAGATCTTTGGCCCAATACTCGCACTGCGTATTATACAGTCCTCTATCAAGTGTGGACTCAGTTAAAGTGAGCGTAAGGGTTTGAGTGCGCAGGTTATAACCATGCAAAAGTATTTAAATGTACAATATATGTATTTTTGCTTGACAAAGTCACTGCTTGGCTGTTCAAATGTGTTTTATTACTTGATAAAAACAGAGCAAAATTTGATATTCACAAATGTTACAGTGAAACAAAAATTATTAAAACAGTTTTTGTTTTTTTTGCGACAGCTTTTTCGGTGAGCATTGCCTCTGTACAGGCCCTGCTAGTCGGCCATTTATCAGGCTAATGAAGAGTGGTACAAATGAATGTTTCAGACGGTTACCTTCTCCACGGTTACCTTTCAGACTGAACCTTCTCCCTGATTCACGAGAACATATTCTGATGTGAGCACGTCACCTGTCCGACAAGATGTTCTGAGCTTGCCTGATGGTAGCCTGCTCAAACAGATTTTGTGGAGAGGAATGATCTTACTTGCCATCTTCACCAAACTTTGAATTTGGGTTTTTAATTCAACAGTGAGATTTCCAAACCATTCAGTAATGTTGGTTCATCATCTTGGCCTAAATATGTTGCAATTTTCCTACTACCTAAAAAATTGCTGTTTGTGATATGCCAAAACTCATAATTACTTCAAAAATGTACGTCTTTTGTTATAGTTTTCACCCATGGAGGTCGCCATTTTTTCTCCAATGGGTTGATGGCATGTTTTGGTCCATTCTGTACTGGAGTCTACAGAGGAAACACTGGAAGGCTAACTTTTCCTGAGTTAATGTTTATCATATTGCGTTGATATCGCAATATGATATCACACCAGTCAAACTGGTGTAATATCTAGTATTACACCAGTCAAACTGGTGTAATACTAGATAATGCAACACTGTGTCATTATCGGCTATGATTAAAAAAATAATAATAAAAATTTAGGTGAATCTTTATAATTTCCCACATGAAAGAAAGGAGAGTGCAGTGCGAGAGCCAGAGTGGAACACAATGAAGGACCTAATCTGTCCCCTGTACAGATTACACTTCGAGTCATTTATACCAGCAGAACTAACAAAGGCTCTGACAGGTGATCGTTACCTTAACGAGTTAAAAATAAATGCAGTGCTGCCGTGCTAGGTAGGCAGAGCTGGACACTCTTTGAGATGCTAACAGGAGCTATACCACCTGCGGTACTGAAACCACCGATCCGACCGGACCCATGGAGGTCTGGTGTCTGTGGTAATAAAGTCCGGTGTTGCTGTTACCATCACACCGGACTCTAAACAGCACAGATGTTGCCGAACTGGACACAGCGCTACAGATCCTGGGAGAAACATCAAAGACAAGCAGCGCTAATGGAGTTATCACTACTGGAAATGCTAATGGAGCTAGAACACCGGTACTATGAAACCACTACAAACACCGAACAAAGTTTGGACCCTAAGCAGTTGTTGCCTAATTGGACACAGAACTACAGAAGTACTTACCAGATCATACAGTCCGACCAGAGTTATGTGTCATTCATTGTTTTATTTATTAAGCTGAAGGCAGCAACAGCAGCTCCTACGGCCAACTCTGTCCTCTTCCTCTGTTTGGTCTTCCCCATCATCATCACCTCTTGTTATTTCTACTTTCTGATCTATGTCAGTGCGCTCTGGTTCAAATTGAAGAGGCTTAATTACGTTACTTATCACTGTTTTGGCTGAAGGAGCCAGGCAGTTGGACCATTACAAGTCATTTACACAGAATGCATTGCAGCGTGAACAACATGGCGACATTTCTGTGAAAATATTTTCTTAAAATTTATAAAAACTAAATAATCTACAGTATTACTGTGTTGTTTTTAAATATTTCCCAAATAAGGTCTATTTTTATGACTAATCATGGTTCCCTTTAAGGAGCTAGCAAGCTCCTTAAAGCTCATCTGGCAAGAAGATGAGCTAAATTTACTTTGCATAAGTTCAAAGAATAATTTTCATAGTTAGATTTTGTTACTATAGATCGAGCAACAACAGGGTGCGCGAAGTGGCCTGTTGTGGCCGCAACAGGATGGAGGCGCCAGCGGTCTGATTGGTGCACGCCCCCTGTTCAATGCATCAGCTAATAAAACTATAAACCCATCTTTCTTTCAGGAATAATTCTGCCCTGCCAATGAAATGCTCAGTGCAGAAGAGATGCTTGCAGTCCAGCTTATTAAAAGAAAAACATTATTTAAAAATATTTTTTTTTATTTTTAATAAAAACAAAGACACACAATGCTTAGCCTGTTGGGGGGATACAGAAAGCATGGCGGCCCGCCACGCCTATAGTGCACTGGGGGGAAACCTGTATATTTAAATGCATCCCTATCTGCAAATTAATTTGAATATGCTTCAACAAGAACCAGAAGCTGCCCATATTTGTGACATACAGTCAACAGTTTATCTTTTACCACAATTTTGTTTGCCTCTTAAAGCAGGTAAAACTGACTTTTTTTTGCTTCACAAAAAAATGTTTGCCACACAGTCACAGTGGGTAAGAAACAAAGATTCCCAATTCCAGAGGCATGTGGTAATCACAGCTTATACCTGTCTGAAAGGGAGCCATCGGTTTGTGCTAACGTATGGCGATCATTAACGAGCGTTACCGCGGTTAGCCTATAGTCTACAGGTCTCTAATCAAGTCATAATGAGTCAAATTGAAAGTATCATTGAGTCACGTACCAGCCTCATGACATTAATACTGACATGAAAAATAATATTGAAAATATATATAAAATCTAATTTAAAAACATAAATAAGTGATAAGTTTCTTATTATTGTTATGGTTTGTATACAGTACTAGTACTTAGTATATTAGTACTAGATGTGGTCTCAACCGTTTTTGTACATATGTTTTGGCAGTGCTGTGGCATTTCAAACTATCTGTTCTTGCCACAGTACCTTGTATTAATTAGTGCTTGAAAGACCTTTTGCTTTTAGGTTTATTCCTCTGTATATTTAGTCTCTGTCTAAATACAGACAGAGACTAAATACATCTAGTTTTAGTTTATTTTTTTTTGTAATTAGAATTTTATAGATTTTCTGAATATTATCACACATAAAGCACAAACAAAAAAGGCTGGTGCACAGAGAAAACGGCAAGTTTCACGCTTGGAGAGGAGATATTCAAAGACATATACGATGAGTAAGACTGGAATTAGGCTTGTTTAAAAGCACAAAAACAAATGATAAACACACTCTTAAATTCTGCATTATAAATGGTTTGAGAACCTATAGAACACATGTTAGGCTCCATTATGTCCAGATACTTGCATACAATGCTTATTTGAAAAAGGAACTATTCTCCATTGTCTATGGTAAAGTTTCTCAACCTTTTTTGGGCCAGCGCCCCCTATCCATTGTCCAGGTCCCTTACCACTACCCTTCAAATGAGATGAGCTACTATTATTGTTGATATGCCTAGTGTTTCTGATATCATTAAAAAATAATTTCCTGGAGCACATCACTGAATGACAGAAATGTATTAGTTTCTCATGAAGTAAAAATGGCACGAGAATAAAAGGTATGTACAACTGCTTCAAAAAATAAAATAATTTTTAAAAAAGCAGCCAAAATTTATCTTAAATTAGATACGCCTAACTTCAGCCAATCAGAACGGCTAGAAATTTCAGTTCAAACTTTGATCAACTACAGTAAAGAGGAACCAATCAGAAACAGCCACCAATAAAGTATTGATTAAACAGCCAATCAGAAATGCCAAGCAATGAACAGAATAATTGTTCCAATGAAAAAGAATCTGCCACTTAAGAACAGAGAACAAAGTATGATTTTAAGGCAGATTTTCAAAGGAAATTAATTTGAAAAACTAATGGGAGCCCAGCGCCTCACATTTTTCTGCCAGTTTTTTTGTTGCGGGCTGCAGAGAAGTAAGTTTCAGCCATAGTGCACCAGAAGCTGCCAAGTCCAAACGATTTCGATACTTGGACTGCATGTGGAGGACCTGGCTGAATCCCTTCTCCACCAGATATGTGGTCGGGAAAGCAAGAAGCAGCAGGCTGGCCTTCTCCTAAAGAGCGGGATAACTTGTGGCATATTTGGTCCACATGCTGCTCCAGCCCAAGGTACGAAAAATGACTTGGACATCAACAAGATGCTCCTGGATGGCAATCTCGCAGTCGACCACATCCACCTGAAAGAACTGAACCACCCAGACGAGAACTTCAAGATCCAGAAGGTCCCTGAAGCGCGTATCATATCAATAAAGCATCTTGTGCTGAAGAGTTTTTGTACGCCTGGTTGCTGGACGCTTTCAAGGGAAGTCTGAAAACAGAATACTGCTCTTGTAAAAGAGGACAGGCCACTCTTGGAAAAGAGGTTTTTAACCTCGATGAGTTATTTTTTCCTGGTTAAATAAAGGATACATACATGGAAATATTTAACCACTGCAATAACAATTTGCTCACCTTGTATACTTGATAAATTTTAACCAATTTAAGAGAAAAGTTTTTCCATGGGTAATACCACTAAAAAGAAATTTTATGAATGATCCTCTGATGTCCCACTTTCCTGAAGGCAGCATGGAGCTGCGCTACACTTGAGAAAAACAGAAGACAACAATCTATTTAGCTACAATTCCATGTGGGTTTTAATGTTTTAGACCACAGTTTTTTGCAAATTGTTCAAAGTTTAAACTGGTATTGTTGGGCATCTTTGGTTTAAACTTTACCTTCAAGCAAACACCCCCCAAAAGAATGTCAGCACCCCTCTTTTGTACATATTGCCACCAGCGCCCGCCGTCATGCTCTCAACGCCCTAATCTGGTGGACCAAAGCAGTCCACCAAATTTCTGGTTTGAATTGCCCTGGTCTAATACTGGTAATCTACCCCTTTAGACGCGTGACTCGAGGGATCATATATCAGAACTTGAGGCAGCTTTAGCACAGGAGAGAGACACAAGCCGTAAACTACTGGGAGACAAAGACCAAGGCAGAAATCCAAGCCAAAATGCAGCAGCCATGGCAGCTGTGTGGGAACAATCATCTCATCTTGAATGTGAATAAAACCAAGATAATTGTAGATTTCAGGAGAAACAGGGTTAGATCAAACCCTATTTCCATCATGGGAGGCGAAGTGGAGGTGGTTGAAGAATTTAAATACCTCAGTGTTGATATGGTCAACAGACTGGAATGAAGATGCAACAATGAAGCAGTCTTATGAGAAGGGACAGAGCACACTGGACTTCTTGAAGATCCTTCGAGGTTTGCAGGGGAGGCATCTTCAAATTTGCTGCAATACACACTGCTGCTTGGAGTTCTTTCTTGCCCACAACCATCAGCATCTACTCTAACTCTTTGAAGAACTTAGAATAATGATGAAAATATTTATTCTTCACTATTTTTTAATTTAAATCTGTTTTTGTATGTATTACATTTTCTGACAATAACATAAGGCCATAACTAGTTAAAAGCATAATTTTTGTGTAAATTTAAAGGAATTGATCAAAAAATATTTACATTTAACATATATTTTTGTTGACTACCTTGACTGTAGATTTAGTCAAAGAGTTATTATAATTAGTGGACTAAAACTAGACAAACAATTCTGACTTATGACTAAAACTAAGTGATTGTCATTTAATTTTATTCATAAGCCATACGTTTTTTAAAACAGACTAAAACTGTCATTTAGTTTTATGACCAAAACTAAATGACATTTTAGTAAAAGGACTGAAACTGACTAAATATTTGCTGTCAAAATCAACACTGATTTGTACAAGAAGCATTGGATCCTATGTGAGGATAAGGACAGTTGTCCTATCCAACTGTCCTTGGATAGGACTGTTGGATAGGACAGTTTTCTGTCCTATCCAAGGACAGGACGGGAAACTTCCTGTGCTTGGATAAAGTGTTTGCTCTGGTCTAATAATGGTAATCTACCCCTTTAGACGCGTGGCTCGAGGGATCGTATAGCAGAACTTGAGGCAGCTTTAGCACAGGAGAGAGACACAAGCCGTAAACTACTGGGAGACAAAGACCATGAAATGGCAGAAATCCAAGCCAAAATGCAGCAGCAGCTGAATGACTATGAACAACTGCTGGATGTGAAACTGGCCCTGGACATGGAGATAAATGCCTACCGGAAGCTTCTGGAGGGAGAGGAGGAAAGGTGGTAAACTATAAAGTTATGATGGCTTTGTGAGGTTCATTTTTCTCACATGGACATGTCTACATGTAAATGGTGTGTCTCTATCCCCCAGGTTGAAGCTGTCTCCCAGTCCTTCATCCCGTGTGACAGTGTCTCGAGCATCATCCAGCAGTCGCAGTGTGCGGACCACTCAAGGAAAGAGGAAGCGCATTGATGTGGAGGAACAGGAAGCCAGCAGTTCGGTCTCCATTGCTCACTCTGCTTCTGCTACAGGACCCATTTGCATTGATGAGATTGACACTGACGGCAAGTTTGTGTGCCTCCTCAACAATGGAGATGAGGTGAGCTCCGGAGACCTTTAATGATTCTTTGATTCTTCTTTTACTGAACATCTTTACATGGAAGAACCTGGTCCTTCAGTCTGTGGGTAGCTGGTTTGTTTCCCGCCATGCCCACCTCCGCTGTCATGATTTTTGGACAAAAGACTTCACCCACCTTGCTTTTTGGTGGTGATCAGAAGGTCCAACAAGTGGCTCTGCTGCATGGCAGCCTCACCTGTCAGACTGCCCCAGAGAAGCTGTGACTAGTATCCAGTGGCTTGCTACCATTGGTGTGTGAGTGGCTGAATGTAGTGTGGAGTGGTTTTTGGTCCTCTGGACTAGATAAAGTGCTATACAAGTTCAGACCTTTTACCATTTTACCACATTAAAGTCTAAACATACTGTCATACTGCCAATGACAGTATGTTTATTACCGTCATTGGCAGTTTTTTTTTTTTTTTTGTCGAGACTTTGCAGGATAATCTTGGCAAAACACATTTTTGTTGCCAGTGAATCTTTACCAGTTTTCTAAAAGCTCCCCATTCTTCATCTGAACCTGAACAGTTGACATGGGGTTATGAAACATCTCTGCACACACCCTTAACACCCCGCGCAGACCACCTGAGGACACACCTCAGGTGCTTTAGCATTCATCATGTGTTTTTTCCCTCTCTGTTCCTTCATTCTCAATTTGCTTTAAAGGAAAACTGGGAAATGTTTATAAACTAACATGACATAACATTTACAGAAATTGAACCAGGCCAGTTGAATAATTCTGGTTTGAACATATTTACAGACAAAGGTTTTTTTTGTTTTTTTTTCATCTTAAATGCATGTATTCATTTTTTTGTCCATGTTTGGTTTAATTACTGGCTATTCTATCAGCAAATGACATGTTTCAGTGTCTGTATACTTCCAGTTAATGATTATTCCATTACTACAGTAAATTAGTTGATTATTTCAATAATCAGTCACAATTATCTCCATTAAATATTTCAGTCCTAGTTCATACTGGTATGGTTTTACATTATTTACTTCCATAAAGCTCTCTGACATTTCTAATTATACAAAAAAATCACCCCACATTGACATTTAGTGACAAAAACACTAAAAATAAGTTTTAGGTCAGATGTGGGGCCAGTGGAATGTTTTGCGAAAATGTTTCACTAAATGATATTCATGTAATAACATTTTGAGTTTTGATTTCAGTTCTCTTTTAATGAAACAGTCAGAGAGAGCACCGTACCTTTCTGCACACAGCCTCCTCTGTGGACAAACACATTTAAATTTTCATTCAGGAGCTTTTTTAGCCATTTGACAATCTTTGTAGGTATTTTGTGAAGAATTGTAGAAATGTATGCTATTCCTCACAGCGTCTGATAAACACTTAAAAGTATTCAATTTGCAGATGCAAAAACCAGATAATGGAAGTTGACTAGTTGAAACAAAATATCTACTTATGTCTAGTGTCGAGAAGGGGAGGAAAAAGCCTCGATACGCGATTACTTCAATGATGGCCAGTTTTGACGCTTCAGATGAAGAATGAGGGAGCCTTAAGGCCAATAGACACAGCAACCATGATAGCATTCAAGCCGACAGAAAACGGGGTTGGATGGTGCACTGTTATGGACCAAGTAGTAAAAGGAGAGTTAGGCACAGCTTTAAATTAAAAAACAATTGTTTACTTAACCCAAAACAGAAACTTGGGTAAATAATGAAAGTGACAAAGAGGTAACAAATGTTACATTTATGTATCTGTGGTCTGTGTTAAAATATTAGGGTATATGGGGCCCCTGAAGGCCTGGGGGGCCTTATGGAGCTGCTGACTTAATTTGGATTAAACAAGTGCAAATAATTGATATTCATCTTAATTGTATTTTTTGATTTGTAAAGTCTAGTTGTGGGTTTAAGTAGCGTTTCACTGGTGATGTTTTCCCGTAATATAATTATCCAGTAATATTTTTACTTTTCCTGTCTACTTAACATCTTTTAACACAAAAAAGATGGTGGACCGCCTCGACCACCGGGCTTAGCAAGATTTCTGGGGGAAACATTGTATATGATATTTGTATATATCATGTCATGACTATGTTGTCTTTGGGTGAACAAAATCCTACTGGGGGGTTGTTTAATTGGCAGAGTTTAAAAGCAATCATTAGTAATTGTAACTTACTGAGATGTATAAGATTGAACTCACAGCATCATATTGTTGCTATGATAACAAAACAACTATGAAGATTGTTCTTTTATCTTTACAAGGTAAACTTCCCAGTTCCTTAACATCTTAAAATTAAATGTTAAAAAAATTAAAATCTTTTAATTTATCTATGCTGAAACCATTAAATAAAATGTAACAGCATTGACATTCTCAATAAACAAAGATTAAATTCCCATATCTGTGGTTGGGATATGGGATAAAGTATTTATTTACTTTAAATAGCATTTCACTGACCACGTCTTCCAGTAACATATATATACATAACCCAGTAGTATTTTTACATTTCCTGTCTACTTAGCATTTTTTAATTCAAAAACAAGGCAGGCCGCTGTAGACCGCCTCAGCACCCAAACCACCAGGCTTAAGTGAGTTTTCTGGGGAAAACCCTGGGTGAATTGTCCTTCACCTGAAGCACAACCAGCTTATCATCTAGTTTTTAATCTGATAAAAAAAATTTTTATCGACTGACGGCACTAGTATTTACTCCATGGTAGGAGCCCAGAAGCATACCTGTCAAGTCTCCCGTTTTGGCTGGGAGACTACAGTTTTTTGCCCCCTTTCCCACCATACTCCCGTATTAGTATTTTCCTGTAAATATCCTGTATTGCCGCATTCCCCCTCCGTATTCATGCTCCCCCTCCGCCTCCCAGCCCTCTGGTTTTACGTGTGTTTCTTAACCCCTACTCCAGATGGCAACATTTCCCGTATTCTCAAACCCAAAACTTGACAGGTATGCACAGATGTATAGAAAGACAAGGACAAAGTGAAACAACAATCCTTTTTCAAGCAGCTTTGAGTTTACTGTTGTGTTAATACTGGCAGGATTTCCGCCACACACTCGGCGATAGATGGTCTATCATCAATAGATGATAGACCATCGAGACGAAGACTGTATGTCAGACAAAAATTATATCAGCGTATAGAGTCAGATTCAAGTAGTTATTGCATAGAAAATAATTATTTTAAACAAGTGTACAAGAGACAATTTAAAATCTTGGAAATGTTTTGTTTTATTATTGTCTTCTAAGTGTAAATAATTGTGTATCAGGACCAGGCCATGGTGGGTTATGAGATGGTCAAGAATGTTGGAAATGTTGCATCTACTTACAAGTTCACACCCAAATATGTCCTGAAGGCTGGGCATAAAGTCACGGTAAGATCTGTTATTAAAATTACTTTAAAGTTTTTTGTTTGTTTGGAAGGGTAGTTT
This sequence comes from Xiphophorus hellerii, assembly GCF_003331165.1. NCBI lineage: Eukaryota > Metazoa > Chordata > Actinopteri > Cyprinodontiformes > Poeciliidae > Xiphophorus > Xiphophorus hellerii. Next base: position 29,520,713 of record NC_045679.1, on the reverse strand, counting down.
GAAACATTTGTTCAATTTACATATATTGATATCGATAAAAAAAAAAAACTTTATCAAAGCATAGTTTGTAATGTCAATAAGATAAAGACTTCTAATGTTCTGCTGATCTGTGTGTTTTTGGATTGAATGCATGAATTTTAGTGGTGTTTATACATTCTGCGCAGATCTGGGCGTCTGATGCTGGCGTGAGCTCCAGACCTCCCTCTGACTTAGTGTGGAAGAACCAACCTTCCTGGGGGTCAGGAGAAGATGTTAGCATGGTGCTGATGAACCCTCAAGGAGAGGTAAAGTTTTAACAGCCTTGCACTGTTGTTTTTATGCAGTATTTTCACAAACACAAGGCAAAGATGTCAAATTTACTCGTATAATGTTGTTAATATTCTGAATTCTACTTGACATTGATTTTTTTGACAGGAAGTGGCAAAGAGAATCACCAAATACAAGATAGCAGAAGAAGATGATCAGGGAGATGAAGATGATTATGGTATAGAAGCCATTGAGAAAGACCTCCAACAGCAGGTTGGGTCATAGTTTTTTGTTTCAGATATTTAAAATTATTGAAGACTTTTTTAGGGAATACATCTCCTCTTAGTGTAGACTTTTCTTCTTTTCTATTGCTTCTACTGCTTTGAATGCAAATGTGATTGTGCAAACATCAAGTTTTTCTGATGTACAATTTAAATTTAAAGATTAACTAGCTGTAAAGAACAGTTTGTTCCTCTCACATGGTTAGGGTCATATGATTTCCGCAATGCGGAAAACATGGACGGAATCGTGGAAAAATAACATTCACATCACAAGTTAATATTATGTAGCTACGGTGTTTCACACAGTTGAAGCAAAACTGCATCTCTGTCAGAAAGCTGACAATAGCTGCACCGTTTCTCTCTTTTTCAGAGAAACGGTGCAATAGCTGCAATGACCGCTGCTCATTGTCCACGGTCATTGTCCGGCTAAAGTTATTGCATGTGTTCCTGCTGCTGCTCCTGATTATTCTCATAAATAAACTCCTCCATACAGCTTTCGGACAGCAGCTGGTATGTCTGCGGTCCACAGCTAAAGTTAAATTCTAAACGCTAAAGGTTGTTTTGGAGTTGTCAGTGTCGTAAATCATGAGCCAACACATTAATGTGGTCAGTTGTCAATCAAATGGTTTCGGTGCTATACCTCGACCAGTCCTAGGTACTAAATAGGTACTAAAAATCTGAGCAAATCCGCTGCAGCTTTGCTCATGGAAAACAAATGTGGCTGAGGCGGACCGAGACCGTACCGGTTAGAGGTGGGCTAGTGGAAATGCGCTTTAAGCTACCTGAGCTTCCTGAACACCTAATATTAACATCCGATGCAGTGAGTCATGCAAATGAAGAACTTGGCTGCATAGAAATGAACATACTTATGTTTAAATTATCCTTTTTATTCCTATTTATAACAAGCAAATTAAAATGAGAAAACAAGCTTGGGATGTCCTGGGAAAAGCATTGACCTGGTCATACCCCCACAAGACACAGAAGCCCACCCCAGTCATCTGTAGCATACTGTGTCAGTTTTGATGAGTTCCCATTGTGAAAACTCAAACATACTTCAGACATCACCAAATTCGATCTTTCAAAGATCTCCTTAATTTTCTTGTTTTTCAACATGGCAAACGTAAGAGAGGAAATGCTATTTATGGAGTTGTTTTTGCGAGAGGGTTCTTGGCACCTCTTTGGGTCAAACTGACCTGACACTCTCTCTTTCTTTGCATGCGAAGCACAAAAAGGTGGACCAAATATGACTTGAGAAGGATGCTGTTTGGACAGATAAGAACAACAATTTGTGATGATTTGGCTTATTCAGCAATTCTGAAATGGAGCAGATGTTGAGGTCAAGAGGTCCCGAATATTTTCAAGGAAGTCCAACACACACTCAGTCCAGGGGCTGCCAGAATCCTTACGTAAATCAAGGACAGTATTGCTATTGGTCGAAACTTTCCAACTCACATCAGTAAAAATGAGATTGTATAAAAAAGGGTGATTTTTGGTTTTTGTACTGATGAAGCTGTAATACGAATCCATGGAAGAGTGTAATAAATCTCCCAAACCCGTCGTGGCTAGCAGTAAGAAATTACGTCTCCGTGCGTTATTTATTTATCTATGTGTTTAAGAGTTTAGGCACCTTTCAATTCTCCAACACCTGGCAGTCATACAGTATATGTTTATATATTTTCATATATGCATACATACTGCTGACCACTCTTTGGGGTCTACCCCTGTTTGAAGGACAAGAGAATGAGCATCGTGTTCCACACACTAACATATTGTGCTATTAAAAACAGCCAACATCAATTTCTTTGACTCTTATTTTTTAATCACTGCAGCAAGATTTTGTTTTTTACTAAGTGACATGATGCACAGTTCTTACTTTCTTTGTAGCAAGACATCATTACCAAATCAATCTGGTTCCGAGTCATTAAAATTTATGGGCCAAATTAGAGCAGTTCAGGGCCCTTCACCATAGCTGTTAAATCCATTCTACAATTTTTATTTATTCAAACTTCTAGGAATTCAAGCCTGATTGTTTGTGTTGAAAAGGTTTTTGAAAACATTTTTAATGTTTGTTACTCTGCAGAAAGATGCTCACGCTGCCAAAAGAGGATGCTCCATCATGTGATCTTGGTCACAGACCAGTCACCTCTGAGCCCAGCCAGTCATCTGCCAATTTTGATAGTGATATTTTTCCATATTTTGTAGTGTTTCAGCAGGGTGTTTTTTGTTTTTGTTATAAAAAAGACTTTTTGTAAATGTTTTTGTTTGAAAACCAAAGCATTGTGTTAAACTGTAGTTCAAAATCTTGAGACCAAATAGCTTAACTCAAGATGTCACAATGAGAATGTTTGGGGGTTTTTTTGTTACTGTTTTTCTAACATATTTTCTGTCGTTTTTAAGATATTCTTAAATTGTAGGGTTTTAAAGATGAAAAGCAACAAGAAGTGATTGGGTGGTATAGAGCTACTGTAATTTTTCATTTGCTAAAGTTCTACATCTGACTACCTTACACAGTCTCAGTCCTGTGATAGTAGTGACTTTGTTTCAGCCGAACTTTTGTTTAGATACCCAAATTCTCTCCCATGCCATTTCTCTGTGCTCAGTAGTTTGAAGGTGTAAGTTTGAAGTTTAACATGACTCTGGTTTTCTATGGTATGATGTTTTATTAAGAAATCTGACAGACGCTACCAAAGTGGCAAGTGCAGATTTTCAACAGTGTCTTTTTTTATGAGAAATGTTAATATTCACACACTCCCTAATGTGATATGCAGCACCTAGTCTGTTTTTTTGCTTACACTGCAACATCTGCAGTATTGATTGTATTAACTTTTGATATCTGACGAGCTTAAAGTACTGCTTTTATTATGATGCATGCTTTAGCAGTCTTTAATCATTGTTGAATTTAAATATCTGTATTTGGTTTTATTTAAGGCCATTAAAATCGTGCTCTGTAGAAGTAGATTGAGAAAAGACTAACTCCCGTAGACATCGGTAGAGTCCAAATGGCCAGAAAAAAGTAAAACTATATTTGCTACCATTTGTTCTTGTCAGTTAACAAATTAATGTGAAGTTCTAGTCTTTACTTTTTGTACTCCATTGAATTTTATTTTAGCTACATAGTGATATTTTTAACATTGCAAAACTTTCCCATCCAGTGTATGTATAATTGCATGCTTATGATTTTTTTCCATTGTCGATTAAAAAGTGAAATTAAAGGAAACTTTTGTCTGTATTTTATTTAAAAAAAATATTGCCCATGTTGGTGTTTAAAGAGGAAAAAATATTGTCATGAAGGGTGTCATTTAGGCTGTATGACTTTTTTTTAAAGAAATATGTAAACATTTATTTAGAAAAAATCCAATGTGAAATGTTATGCATTATGGTGCATACTATGCAAAATGTATGTTCTCTCTGTAATATTTGTATGAATTAGTTGTCATCCATTGTAGTTAGGCCTATTTTCTATTCAGTTTAAATGTGCCTACATTGTGCTGCAACCTATGACTAATGGTATTTCATTTTAATTTCACAAAACTGAAATGCCATAAAGAATAGATGTCAGAGATCTGCATCGCTGCTCTTGCAAAAAAAATTATTCATTTATTTTTTGGGAGGGTTTATTTTACACTACAAAACTACAGAAAAGTTGATGTCTGTTTTCAGGTGACCATTTTCAGATTTCTGGGATCTGAGTCACCACAGAGAGACATGTGGTGTTGGAGCATATTAAGTAATTTATTATTTGCTAAATGATATTGTAGTACTTGTATGTTTCTGCTTATGCCAGCACTATTTTCCATGCTTGCTAGGTCGATCTGAGTTTAGGTCCGTTACTGTGCATTTATCTCGTTAACGGAACTCTGCATGCAGTGGGTGTGTGTTCCAGGGGAATGTTTTGGTGGTGGGACTGTTTTTCTGTTGGATGCTCGCTGACTCTGGTGTGGACGTATAAAGTTCGTCTGCATCGGCGTTAGAGCACCTAAACCACCCAGCTGTACTCCTGTTCGGTTATCTTCATTAAAGAAGGATTAATATTATCCCCTCCTGGAGTGGTTATTATCCTGCACCTTTACAATCCATCCGCGGGCCCCGTTAACAATATTATTGATCCAAAGTTATGCAAGCGGTAGATCTATTATTTATTCTTTAGATCCTCCTCCTTGTCAGTCAGCTTCCTGCTGTGATTAACAAGCAAAAGCAGCTGTTGTGGTTGATCTGATTGTTTGATGAATGAGTGAGGAGTCAAACAGTTTTTATACCACAAAATTGTTTATATCTTAATTTTTGTATAAAGTCAACTTGGAGAATATTTCTATTATTTTTATAAGTTAAGAAAGCACTCTTTTTTAAAAAAACAGAAAACTGAGTGCTTTTTATTTTTGTGAATCTCCTCAAAAACTACTCAGCTCTAAAAAAAACATGAATGGCAGTTAAGAGTAGCCATGTGGTGGCCTCTAAAATACTATCATTAGAGGAGAACAGCATTCTGCTGCACAGGTTCATGACACCTACAAAGACCTAACTATACTTGTCTATGGTTAAAGATGTCAGATATGCATTTACAAAATGTATCTGCCATAATCAGCTTTTCTTTTCAGTTTGCTTAAAAATAAGCCCAACATTGTTTTATTTGTTGAACTTATTTCACTCAGCTGTATTTTGTTACAGTAATTTAGATGAAATATTTACCACCTGACAGTCAGTTCCTTTAATAGTAAATAAATGGTCCTGGTTGATTTTAACCACATAATTTGCAACAAGAAATCATTTAGATTTTCTGGACATGATTGTTAAGCACCACAGAGAATATCATGAGTAAAGGTTGGGCTCTTTGCACGTACGGCGCTGACGTCACATTCGCATGAGCGAAATGCAGCTCATTTCCTTCCGTTTTGAGTGACCATGACCGCAAGAAAAGACAAAATCGTATTTCAAAAGCAATTTATGCAATACCATGAACACTTGTGTTCCACGGTGCACAGCGTCTTCCAAATATAATGGCCGTTTAAGTTTTCATGGATTTCCAGGCGATCCTGACTTAAAAAGACGATGGCTTGTAAATATTCGTCGTGACAAATTCAAGCTAACACCGCATAGCAAAGTTTGGCAGCCTTCACTTATGGAGGAAATCAGTGTTGTAAAGTAACGAAGTAAAAACACTTCACTACTTTACTTAAGTATATTTTGGAGTACTTCATACTTTCCTCGAGTATGAAAATTTTTGATAACTTTCACTTTTACTTTACTATATTTCCGAACTTAATTGCATACTTTTACTCCGATACATTTTCAATGTGTGGTTTAGTTACTCGGTACAAAAAAGTGAGAGAGAGAAACGCAAGTGTTTTGACCCCACCTACTGATTAGCAAGTAGCAAGTAGGCTACCGAACAAAGTCGGTAGCCTACTTGCCTGGGCTTGTTCATCACCACCAATAGGATACACCTGTTTCGCTTCTCCCATTAAACACAAAGCAAGTCTCGCAATCAGCAGCAGCCACATAGAGGAGGAGACGGAGACCACAACGACTGCAACTACGTCGGACACGGCTCCAGGGGAACCACCAGCTGGTGACGAGAGCCCATGGCCTTATTTAAACACAATATACTCTTTCGTGGGTGTTAAAGATTCGTTGTACCGCATGAAATGTATGTTATTCCTGCCCAAAGATGTGGAAATTCTATCTTACAAAAACTCCCCGTCCAACTTGAAGAAACACATCGAGGTAACTTCTTATGAAATGGTTATAATCCTCCTGTTTCAGTAACTATAGCTTGGTCACTAGGCACTATTGTGAAATCTTGAGCATAACGTTACCTGTATAAATGAACTTTGTTTGGCATTGTTTCAGTTCCACACGTGGTGTATTTAGCTTAGGCCTAATGTTGACTGTAGGCTACCTAGACTCCTCTGTTCAAGGGGGGACAGAAGCCATAGCGATAGCAATTTAGACTAAATTTAACGAATAATAATCAGTTGTAAAGCAGGTTAAGTTAACCTTGTGCTATAGGTAAAGCACCTAATTTTCTTAACTAAATGATGCCTGCAGGTATATCTATTAGCAGGTTTAATTTTGCCTGCACTTGGTTGTGTACATTATTTTAAGTGTATTTGACAAGTTTACCAAAATATAAAAAAAGTCATTCAAACTACATTTGCCTTGTTTTACTTTATACTTGTACTTTTCATTACATTACTTGAGTACATCCATTTTTACAGCAATTTCCATACTTAAGTACAAGACGTTTCAGATACTTTAAGACAGGGATGTCAAACTCCAGTCCTCAAGGGCCGGTGCCCTGCAACTTTTAGATGTGCCTCTGCTGCACCACACCTGAATAGAATAATTAGGTCATTAGCAAGGCTCTGGAGAACTGATCTACACAAGGAGGAGGTAATTAAGCCATTTCATTCCAGTGTTTTGTACCTGTGGCACATCTAAAAACTGCAGGACTGCGGCCCTTGAGGACTGGAGTTTGACACCTGTGCTTTAAGACTTTAACTCAAGTAACATTTCAGTCAGTGACTTGGACTTTTACCAAAGTCATATTTTGGAGAGGTACCTATACTTTTACTTGACTCTGAGATTTCAGTACTTTATACAACACTGGAGGAAATTAAGGGTGCCTAAACTCATAGAATATATAAATAAAGGTTTAAATAAGACTCGGAACTCCATCTGCTCATGGTCAAACGAGAAGAGATTTTTAATGCACATCTGCGGAACCAAAATATCAAAAACACATCGTTACAGTAAAATCTCTTGACTTCTACTTCTGATATCAGTTTTTTATAGAGTCCCAGCTCTACTGGTGTTTTTAACTATTAATATAATTATATTCCTCTACACACTCGGGATCAGCTTCTTCAGCCTAAAACTGCTGGTGGGAGAAGAATGGTAAATAAAGGAGCCGTCCCTGTGTTATTTCAATGGAACAACTTCTGTGTTCAGCCTGAAAGAAGAGTTTATGGGAAAGAGTGATCAGACCAGAGCAGGACAGCCGAGCAACTGATCCGCCTGTGCGATGCACTTCTGCAGATCACGATTATTGCTCTGTCCCTGAACCAGCTGGCCTGGACATGGCAATAAATGAAAACGAGAACTTAAAAGAAGAAATAAAAGCCCTAACAAAACCAGATCGAAGAACTGAAAATCCATTCTACCTTTGGATTACAAAGGTTTGCAGGGTCTGATGATGACGTCCGATTTACACAAGGTAAGCTTGTACACCGCAACGAACCTTTGTCTTTTTAAAATTTGGGTTACTCGCCCCACCTCTGGTTTCTTAATTAAATATGTCTTAACTCAAAAATACAATAAACATTTCGTGTTAAAGTCACACTTGTTAGGTCACAAGTGTCATTGTTCAGAAGTGATTTGAATTTTTTGAACCTGCTACGCTATATGGATATCACGTGAAAATAAAAAGTATGTAAAGTTACTGAAAGTATTTTGCAATTTTTATAACAAAATACAAGAATTAATACAATCTGCTTCTGTAGTTTCAAAAGATTTGTACCTTTTTAAATTTAATTTATTGGGGGTTTGGAGGTAGTCCTTTTAAAATATTTCTATTCTTCAATAAGTAAAAGTTGTGGTTACTTTATCCACTTTTGCATTATTAAAACCAATCTGCAATGTTACTGTGTTGTGCACCAACAGATTTGCAAGTTATGGTCACTTCATGATGTTTTGGGGGTTCATTGAACCTTCTGTCCACAAAATGATTGGCTTATCTGGAGCCAGAGCTGTTGAGGGAAGCGGTGAAGCAGTAACTGCTGTCAGAGCAGCACACACGGTTTGGATCTGCAGCTTCCTGATGTACACATTGTATATACAATAAGAACTTTTTACTACAGATTATACAGGAATATGTTATCTTCATAAAGTGCTGCCTGCATATCATTATCACAAATTTCTGATAATTATTGAGTTGGTATGTAATATATTTTATTAAACTGAGATAAGGGTTAAATAAGTGAAAATGAGTAGGAAGAAATGAACAAACCGAAAAGTAGTGGTAAGCTACTTATTCTGTTCTTGGTTATGTGTATATACATTTTCTCTTGTTCTACTGGTTACTTTTGTTTATAAAGATCTGTTTGAAATAAATAAATATATAAAGATCCATATTTATTTACTTTGAATGTATTTTTGCTTTTTCTTTTGTCAGAGGTATTCCTTGCAACCCATTGATGAGCTGTTGCTGTTCCAGATGCACCTGGCTGCAGGTCTTAAGGAAAGAGACCTAGCAAACCGGTTTAATATTCACCTTTCTACTGTAAACCGCATTATTTGCTCATGGACCAATTATTTGTACACTCTTTTGGGTTCTCTACGTATCTGGATTGACACAGAGGACATCCGAGCTCAGCTCCCTGATGACTTCAAAGATTTTCCTGATATTCAAGTGATAGTAGATTGTACTGAGCTCAAATGTCAAACTCCTACTTCTCCTCTCCTCCAAAGTGAGATGTTCTCCAAATACAAATCTCACTTCACAATGAAAGGTCTGATCGGAATGGCTCCTCATGGTGCAGTGACCTTTGTTTCATCACTCTACGAGGGGTCAATAAGTGACAAAGAGCTGTTTATGAGGTCAGGGTTGGTTAATCTTCTTACTGAGGATATGGCCATAATGGTAGATAAAGGATTCCTCACCTATGACTGTGTGAAGTGCAAGGTGTACTGTCCACTTTTTCTCTGCAAAAAAAAGACAGATGCCAGCTCAAAATGTCCTCCAGACACAGAAAATCGCACGTCTGCAATTTTCACATTGAGTGGGTAATCTGAAGAGTTAAAGAAAACAAACTCTTTGATTCAATTATCCCTTTATCTATTGTCTGCACCATTAATGGACTTTTTGCAGTGGCCTTCCTGCTAATCAATATCAAAACAAACCTCTGGTCAGACCATGGGCTAAATAAAGTCAACAAATGTGTAGTTCACTTTAGGTGTTTCTCAACCCTTGTCCTAAAGGCACATTGCCCTAATTGCAGTTCAGCAAATGCCTGTTAGTCATCAAAATCAGCAAGCAGATAATAAATTGGAGAAACAACTAAAACATTTGGTAACACTTTATTTGATGGGGTGTGCATAAGACACACACCATAACATCTGTCATGAACATGAAGGAGTTTTTTTGAATGTTTATGAATGTTGTCATGAAGTGTCATTCGGTAAATAATGACACTTTTAATGCAAAGTTTCTCTGAAAGTTGCATAGAAAGCCCATTAGAAGTGCCAACTTTGCATTAAAGTGTCGTTATTTACAAAATAATAAAAAGTTGGAACTTTTAATGGACTTTCAATGCAACTTTTAGAGTAACTTTACATTAAAAGTGTAACACTTCATGACAACAGTCGTAGACATTCATAAAGACTCTTTCATGTTCATGAGTGGTTTGTCCTGTTTATGACAGCATCATGTCAATCTTATGCACACCTTGTCAAATAAAGTGTTACCTAAAAAAGTTTAATTTTCTCAGATGTGTATAATTTTTGTAAAAGGAATGAGTCAAATGTATTTGTATTTCTATTGTTATGTACTGATTACATGTTATCAAATTTCATAAATAAATGTGATTGTAAATAAGCATTTCTTAGTACACTTGTTTTTATATGAACTTGGTAACAAAGCTAAAGCAAAATTAAATTGGTAGTACTGACAATAGTGCAACTTGAGATTTGTTTATTTTATTTTTTTTTACTTTAAAAAAAAAAAAAGGTATAAAAAGGTCTAAATGAAAATTACAAAAACTTCCAAGGACTTTGAATGCAATGACATCAACCAAAAAAGATAATAAAAAGGTACAGATTGACTTTTAAAGTCTCTCAATGAACATTGATGCTCAAAGTGTAGCCCCAGAATGATTTTGAGTGGCCCACGATCAAAAGACAAAAATAAATGAATGCAGGTGGAAAATTTGCCTGCGTAGCCAAACATTTGGATACCACTGTCACAGAATGAGAATGTCACACGTTCTGCGCTGCACGTCTCATTGAGAGGTACTTTTGCATGTAAATGTTGAAATAGAAGTGGTCACCTCTATTTCTGTCTGATTATTTTTTGAACTTCCACGTCTGGATCTAGTCGCTGCACAAAGAAATCCTCCTGTGCCCGAACAAAGAAGTCACACCACATTAGACCAGTAACAAGAAGCTGGCCTTGTACCTGCCAATAGTAAGCATGAGTTTTCTTTCATTTGAAAATTCCATCTGACGTCTGCAAGTACTTGCAGTCAATGTAACTTTTTACATTTGGACATTTTATTTCAACCAAGCCAAATGATGGTGTTTCCTTGGGCTCATAAACGAGGCCATCAGGGGAGGCACCTAACCATGAATTACTAGCTCTCCCTGTGGTTTCATGTTGAGCACTATTTATGGCAAAACGGAACTCCCTTATATGTTGGTCCCACTGATTGTGGTGCTGTCCAACAAATGAGGCTATCATTGTTTTGATAGTTCTGTTAGCTCGTTCTGTCAAGTTAGATTGGGGATAATAGCTGGTGGTAAAATGGTGCCACATAGAGCAAAAACTGGACATCTCTTGACTGGTAAACTGGGGCCCACGATCCGACACAAGACTTTGTGGAACTCCAAAACGAGTAAATATCTCCTCCTGGAGGATAGTGATGAGCTTCTTTGTCTTGCTGTCTCTTACAGGAAACATTTCCACCCACTTTGTGAAGTAGTCGATCACCACAAAAAGGAAGACATTTCCTTTTTTACTGCGTGGAAAAGGTCCCATCAAGTCCACCCCAAGTTTTGCCCAGGGTTCAGTCAGCGGTGTCGGCTGCAGAAAGCCAGCTGGAGCTTGATTATCTGGTTTGTACTTCTGGCAAACTGCACAGTTCTTTACATGTTGCCACACATCCTTACGGACTGACGGCCACCATGCTACTTCTAACAGCCGGAGGAGTGTCTTTAGCCTGCCCAGATGTCCACTCAATGGACGATCATGGAAGTACTGTAGAAATTGAGGAACTAAAGACTTGGGAATCACCAGCTGATATTTGATTCCATCTTTTAGTGGGGTCTTCCTGTACCAGAGATCGTAAACTTTGTAGAAGGAGATCTTGTCAGGTCTTTGGTATCTCGGATCCTGAACCATCTCCATCAGGTCTGAGTCCTTTTCCTGAGCTTCCTTGATTTCCGTAAATGATAGGGGTAAACCTAACAAGGTTTTAGCAGAATTCAGGGCTACCTGTGCTGTTCCAGCAGGATTAGTAAACATTGCTCAGGACAGCGCATCAGGCACTACATTGTGCATTCCTTTTCTGTATCGTACTTCAAAATTGAACTCTTGCAGCCTCAGCACCCAGCGTGTTAACCTAGAACTGGTTCTGGGGCAATTAAATGCCCAGGTTAGTACAGCATGGTCAGTGTAAATGGTAAACTTTGTACCCTCTACAAAGTGTCTCCACTTTTCCACTGCCCAAACCACTGCTAAGCATTCCTTTTCAGAGGTGGAGTAGTTCAGCTCTGCTCCCTTCAATGATCTTGAAGCAAACGCAATAACCTTTTCTCCATCCGGAGTAGGTTGGACAAGGACGGCCCCCAGACCAACGTCACTGGCATCTGTATGTATTTCGAAAGGTAACTCGAAATCTGGCTGCCCCAGTATGGCTGATTCCACCAAAGCTTTCTTCAGCGTCATGAAGGCACGTTGGCAGTCCACTGTCCACTCCCACCAAGCATCTTTTTTGAGCAGTTGATAAAGAGGTGTAGCTATTTCTGCCAAATGTGAGATGAACTTGTGGTACCAACCAACCATTCCGAGGAATCTCTGAAGTGTTTTCTGGTTAGTTGGAGTAGGATAAACCATAATGGCGTGGGTTTTTTCTGGATCCACTTGGACGCCTTCCGCTGATACAATGTGTCCCAGGAACTTGAGTTCTTGCTGGAAAAAGTTGCATTTTTTAAGATTGAGGGACAGATTGGCATTATGGACCTTTGCAAATACTGTATCCAGGTCTTTCAGGTGTTGCTCGGCTGAGGCTGAGAAGACAATAACATCATCGATGTACACACAGCAGATCTTTCCCCGTAGCTCTCCTAAAACTTTCTCCATTAAACGTTGAAAGGACGATCCTGCATTTTTTAATCCAAATGGCATGCACTTAAATTGATAAAGTCCAAATGGGGTAATAACAGCAGTTTTTTCTTTGCTTTCTTCTGCCACTGCCATCTGCCAATATCCAGACTTCAAATCCAGGGTGCTGAAAATATTTGCTCCAGTCATTGACTCCAACAGCTCATGGACGAGGGGCATGGGATAAGCATCCTGAAGTGTTTTGGTGTTCAAAGCTCGGTAGTCCACACAAAAACGAAAAGATTTGTCTGGCTTAGGAACAAGGACAACGGGGGATCCCCATGAAGACTGTGATGGCTCTATAATATCATCCTTTAGCATAGCATCAATCTGTTCTTTTATTACTTGCCGCTTGAAAGGAGACACCCGGTAAGCTCTGCAGCGGATGGGTATTTCATCTGTGGTCATTATTCTGTGTTCTTCCACAGATGTTCTGCCCAATGTATCCGAGCATACAGCTGGCCAGGCCTCCAAAACCTTCTGGACTTCTGGAGGATGTTTTATCTTCATGGGATATGACTCTGTGTTTGGTACTTTGTCCTTTTCCATTGGCAGAGCCAAGATCAGATTTAGGGGAGAATGACTATCATGCACAGGTGTTCTGGCAGCAGCTGAAAATGAAAAAGGATAAAAGGTATAACCTTTTGGCCCTTTTACCCCATAGGTGTGGTCACCCAGGTTGATAATGGCAGAGGTTTTGGACAAGAAGTCAAGACCTAGGATAATGGGAAAGGTGAGGTTATTATCCTCCACCACAAAGGTCTCCAATGGCCACATCATCCCATGCCAACCATAAATGATGGTGGCTTTCCCTAAAGCGCTGTAGGTTTTACCATTGGCAAGTGCAAACTTCTGGTTGTCAGCCGGCTTCAAAACCTCCCCTTCTCTAGCAATTATTTTCCACTGACTATTTCTCATCAGGGAATAGGTGCATGCTGTATCCAGCACAGCATTGTACATCCTGTCGCGCACCTCTATGGGAACATGAAGGAGGGAGGAACCCGGGCCTCGCTGAACAACAGATACAGAGTCGGCTGGCTTTCTGGGATTTCCCTTAGATCTTGCTGGGTATTTTCCTTTGGCTTTGTGCTGATCCACTTTCCCCCAGTAAATTTTAACACCAGCACAGTCTTTTTCAACCTGAGATCCCACCTTTATTAATTGATCCATAGAGGTGACTGTGCCACGAAGACAGCCTGCTAGCTTGGGATTGCAGTTGTTTAAAATCCTCCTCACCAGCTCTGTCTCACTGATGTCTGGCTTCCATCTTAGACATAGTGCTTGATACTCAAAGACAAAATCTCTTAGACATTGCTCTGGCAACTGGACCATATCTCTTAACTTCTCTTCCACTTCTGAAAGATAGTCCGGTGGTAGAAAGGCAGCACAAAAAGCATTTTTAAATTCAAGCCAGTTGTGTATCTTATTTTTAGCCACACTCCACCAACACCGAGCAAAGCCTTTTAAGACAGCTGTTAAAGCTCCAATAATTCAGGATCAGCCAGAGGCCTTACTGTTAGAAATGTCTCACACTGATCAATAAAATTTAAGACATCAGAAACTTCTCCTGCACCCTCGAATGTCGGGAACTCCATGTGCACAGGGGGCTTGGAGTAAACCACAGATGTTCTGCTTGATGAAGGAACTGTCAGGTGAGAGGTTGATGCTGGGAGGTCTACTATCCCATTGTCTGTTGATGGCCTGACTGGAACCGTTCCTGGAGGGATGTAGGCAGTAGTTTGGTCCGATCTTTGGGGGTGTGAAAGTCCAAGACTTCCTTGTGGTACTCCTTGTACAGGTAGGGCTAAAGGTGGAGATGATGTTTCAGGGAAAACATACCTCATGGTAGAAGAGAGATGACCAGAAGGCACGGGGAGACTTGGTCTGACACTATCAAGGGAATGAATTTCTGTAGAGAGTCTAGCGCGCTTCAGCCTCTCTATTTCAGCCTTCCACTTCCCATCCTGTCGCAGCAAACAATCTACAACCTTAGCTTCAAAGTCTTTAAAGGCGGTGTCCATGCATTGCTGCAGGCCGTCAATATTTCTATCTATATATGTCCTGATGTTTTGCTCCCTATTCAAAGCACTGTCTACAGATGCCCGAAAATCTTCTTCCAATGAGGTAATCCTAACCCCCCTGTTGGTTAAATCATTCCTAATACCATTAATGTCTGACATAGTGAGATAGTCTTCCTCGTCATCCTCTCTTTCTTCAACTTCATTATCTGATACATAAAGGGAGCTAATCAGAGAAGTTAATTCACCTACAGGATTCCTCCTTGTAACCCAGGCGTCTCCCTCTCTGTTGCTAAATGTCTCTTCCTAATCTACAAGACCTGCTCCACTTTCTTCCTCATTCTCATCAGCATCTCTTTCCTCAGTATGTTGTGATTGAGAAGTTATGTTATCCATCTTGCAAAGAAAAAGCACTCAAAACAAATAAATTCAAATCTACTATAGGATTCTCTTTAACTGTGTCATCTAATGTAGCACAAAACCTGAAATTATATTATCCTGGTCCCCATACAGGCCACCATTTTGTTACATTCGGCTTAAAGCAGAACTTACAATACACACAAGGGAGATCTGTCCCAGGAATCAGGTAAGGTATGCTACACCATTAATTTGTAAAAATAAATAAATAAATACCCAATCACTCAATAAGAAATAAGTTGATCCTTAGCGACAATGATTTATTCAAAAAGAATTACAATACTACGAAATAATAATAGTTATCTTGATAGATAAATCGATAACCTCATTCCCTCAAAAAATAATTATGGTCACTCGGTTTGAATCAGCAAAAGACCTAATTAATTAAATGTCCAAAATTTTCCCATCCTTTTTTCAAAGAGATTATTGTCCACAAAGCAGTTCCATATCCTCGAAAAATAAACAAAGTCCTGGAAGTATTTCCCCGTTTTGATCCAAAGTCCCGATCCAAAATGAAAAATCCTAACGTCAAAACCCCTCCCAAAAAAGATACGAAAAAAGAGTGGTACCACCAAAAATCCCCAAAAAGAAAAGTACAGTCGAGATCTCACCGGGAGCGTTTTTCTTTCCCCTCGGTGGCGTCCTCTCGCACTGGCGGCGTCCACTTGCACCGGGCGCCGTTTCCTGGGTGCAAACTCCGATCCAGTTCCTAAAATACTATCTGTGGCACGGGGCGAACTTTGATCGCTGTTTTTTTTATGTCTTTCCTTTGATTTTTACTAGTTTTAAACGTTCAGACAAGTCAAAACTCCCGCTGCACAGATCCCACGGTGAGCGTCTTCCTCCCCGATTGCGCCTCCTGCGCCGACGCACACGCCCCTTTTTTAATTACTAATTTGTTTCACACACACCTGAAAACATCAGGATTTACCCAAATCAGTTATAAACAGTGGAAATTGGAATACTTTTTAACAATGAAATCACCGCAACTGTTCTACACGACAGGTTGATACATTTACTTTTTAATGTATTTATTCAGAAAAAAACAAACATAGTGGTTATGTTACAAGCCCACAAGGTGAATAATTCACATTATAATGGCGGGCGTATTCTTTTGCTGCCTGAACTCCATGTCAGAACCTCTCCGCATTTCTTTGGTACCCCTGATTATTCGCTCTGCAAGAGATTCAGCAGTGCTGTGACCTCTCACATGACACACTTCCCTAAATCTTGAAGAGGTTATTCTAGATTGTCGCAGCATGTGCCACTCGTGAATATAGCTCTGGTCTCGTGTTGATGACTCAATTCTGTGAGCTGTATCAAAGGATAATTGCAAACTCTGCAAATGAAACTGTTCCTCTACAGTGCAAACCCAGACACACTCTGTTGGTGACAGATGAATACAAAGTGGAAGAGAAGGAGAAGGTGGAGCATGGTGATGTAACTGTATACAGTTACATCACCCAAACTCTTAACCCGATGTATACATCGGGTTAAGAGTTTGGGTTGCTGATAGGACAGTACACTTCCTTTTTGCACAAGTCCAAATTCAGAATCCACAAGCAGCTTCTCCACACTCATGCTCATGCGGCTTCTCCAGTGGATCCAAATCGCTATATGCCTCTGCCACTCGAAGCACAGACAGGTCAGGAAGAGGCCCAGTCATTCCCCTGAAGAGGATACTCCTTTAAGTAAGAAAAAAAGAAAAGAAAAAAACACACATGCTCAGGGCTAAAATATATAAGGCAGCAAGAAATGAAAATTAAGTATTATGAACATTATCTACCTTAATCCTCCTTTAGACAGTCGACCCTGTACAGGCTTTACTACCACCATCTTTCCAGTGGATCAGGTTTCACACCCTTTGAAATAGAGAACCAGAGACATAATGTTTATAACAGTCTTCATCATGTGTTCATAGGTCAACTTAAATTTTAATGTTGTACTTAAAATTTAGTCATATATTTTTATATAGTAGTTCTATATAAAAATTGTTTATTTTTAAATAAAACTACAAAATAGTGTTATGTTAAAGTCATTATACATAATGACTATAAAAATACAATGAACATAGCCCATAATTACTTGCTAAGCTTTACTGCATCACAGACATCTCACTGAACTATTTTTAATGAAACATGTCATGCATGTGCACAGCTTTGAAACCTACAGCAGTTCAGGGTTTGTGCCATTGCTGTTCTGTTTCAGTACAGCTGTGAACTGAAGGAACGACTGGGACACTGAGCTGGGAGAAGTGGGCAGTCTGGAACAGCAGAGCCACTATATGGTTACACAAAGCAATACAAGCCACACAGGAACAACTGCATGTCACCATAATAACCAGAACTGCATCTCTGAGAACTCCTCCATCCATCCATCCATCCATCCATCTTCTTCCGCTTATCCGAGGTCGGGTCGCGGGGGTAGCAGCTTCAGAAGGGAGGCCCAGACTTCCCTCTCCCCAGCCACTTCTTCTAGCTCCTCCGGGGGAATCCCGAGGCGTTCCCAGGCCAGCCGAGAGACATAGTCCCTCCAGCGTGTCCTGGGTCTTCCCCGGGGCCTCCTCCCGGTTTATTTTCAGTCATTACATTTTGTTAAGACTTTGCTCTCAAATTACTGGCACAAAATGGAGTGCCCTGTTAAAAATACTGTGCTCAAATGAACTTGTGTTTACAGTACAGGAAGTAACAGTCAAAATCAATAAATTAGAATATGGTTTTTGATGAGGTCTGTTTATGAGATTTATCAGTTTGCCATATTAATGTGATGTAATACACTAATCTTTTGTCAGCTGTAAATTATTTCTGTAAATTACTATAATTAACAGAAATAAAAGCTTAACCAGTTTTGCAAAATAAATGAACTTATAAAATGCATTTTACTTAGTGAATCAAACTACTGAAATAAACCAACTTTTGAAAATTACTCAAATTTGTTGACTACTACTGTACATTTGGGGATTAATTCTGATCTTTTAGGAAGATCAGTTATCTTTCTAAAATATAACTCTTTTAAACTTATGTTTACTAAGTGAAACTTTAAAGAAAAGCTTCTACAGACATAAAATTACAAACTGATTCACAATCAACATTAAAACAATGTGGTACTAGTCTGTCTGCCAGGCGACACACACAGACATCTTAGGCAGGGCTCCCTGACGACGCACAAGCGCAGTCGAACTGAATTGCAATTTCAAGCTATTGGGCTCTTTAGAGGCCAACAAAGGTCAAGCCTAACAAGTTTACTGCAAATAGGATAATGCATGTATGATTTAGGGCAGTCTTTCTTCCAATAGAAAGAAAAACTGTTCTAACTCCTCTAACTGCTCCTTCAAACAGGTGACTTCCTGTAGGAATGGGGCAGGGCTAAACTGATGTCACCAATTGACCACGTGAATGTGATGAGCTCTGGTCTGTGATGATACAAATGAAGTTTGATGAAGCTGGGAGCTTATGTGGGGAAGTTATTCCACCTTGATGTGTCATTGCGAATGACCACATTTGAGGCTTGGCCACGCCCACATGCTTTGACATAGGAAAATTCCTTTGATAACTTTTGACCTTCAATGCCTAAAGACTGTGCTGACTGAGTTTGAAGCCTGGATCTTGAAAGCTGTAGGATGAGTTCGCTCAGATACGACTTCAATAAAAAAGACAAAATGGTGGCTTTGATTCAAAATGGCTGACTTCCTGTTTGGTTTGGATTATGGCTAAAGGAGACTTTTTTGTAGGTCCTGACAAGATACATATGTGTACCAAGTTTCATAATTCTGGGATAAAGTATGGCTTGGGGCTGATTTTTTAAAAATATTGTAGGGGGTGCTGTGGAGGAATTAGGCCACGCCCATCAAATATTGGACTGCAGTCCTGTCGGGGGTGGATAAGGGTCGATCTCAGTGAGTTTGGTGCAGCTCGGTCGAAACATGAGGAATCTAGAGCCAAATGTATGGCAGCGGCGTGACCTGTCACTTCGCCGTGCTGCCACGGCCACGCCCTCCATGGCCACGCCCTCCACTCAAAACAAGATCATCTTGATTAGGTCAAGAGAGCCAGAGATGGAGCTTTCCAAGTAAAAAAAAGTCAGTTTCTGTTCTGAGGGGGCGGGGCTTAGATGATGTCAGACAATGATGACATAGGATCGTCAGGGATCCAACCAGGATCACTCATGCCAATTTTGGTGCCAATTGACCTTTTTATGTGAAAGTTATTATAGGAGATTTGAAAGGTGCCTAAACTTATAGAATATTTAAATAAAGAATTACACAAGACTCAGAACTCCCTCTGCTCATAGTCGAACGGGAATAGATTTTAATGCGCATCTGCGGAACCAAAATATCACATACACATCGTTACAGAAATCCAAAATCTCTTGACTTCTACTTCTGATATCAGTTTTTTATAGAGTCCCAGCTCTACTGGTGTGTATTGGGAAGCCTCAACCAATGGCGTTGTTCTCCTCCATTTACGTAGTTCATTTGGCTCCGTCTTACACTGGATGTGTATTGGAAGTTCCGAGAATTAGGAGTTGACCTCCTCGAATAATTAAAGAGCCTTGACCTCACATCTGCTCCATTTCAAAGTTTCTATTAGTCAAATTGTATATTCATTATCTATCCAAACAGAGGTTCCTTCCCACGTCTTGAGCTCCGGCCCAGTTCCTTTACTGACGAGCAGCGGAAATGTCTGGCGCCAGAACTTTCTTGCACAACAGCTTAAACTAACAATTTCCTCTCTTTAATTATTGTTATTCCATATCTCTCCAAATTTGAATTCCTTCCTGACTTCTAGGTCAGATTAACCCAGTCTATTTGACACAATACATTTCTTTTAGGTTAAAAGATATCTTAGTGCGAACCAACCAAACAACATAATTTTTAACTATTAATATAATTATATTCCTTTACATATCCCCCCTAAAATAAGTACACTTATTTTCTAGTTAGGAATGATTTCCTTAAAGAGAATTGTATGGGTGGAAGTCTACTTGTGAACCAATGAAGATAAAATGTTAATGTAGATAACACAACTACAAACTTATTCAGTATATCATAAAGAAGTTTATCCTACGGTGAATGTATAATTTACAGTGCATTTCTCTCCCATGGTCAACAGTTCCACCAGTATAGGTTCGAAAAACCCTGTCAGTGCATCTTTCGTTCAAGGGAAAAAATTATCCTATGGTCCCAGAGGCAACCACCCGCAGGCACAAATGGAACTGCGGGCCATGGTACCCGCAATGATTTTCACCTAACATCATCATTGGTCACATCGGCAAGGGTTGAACAAAGTAGAGATAAGGCTTGAATTCTAACACCAAATAAGTTCTCAGCAGCGATGCAGGGCAGCGTAGTGTAGCACAGTTCTTGTCCTTTGGTCGCAGAAGCAAATTGTTGTTTCCGGGTTGATGTTCCTTTGATTTTATTATTCTGCCTCTCACAGTCCTGTTTCAGGGCCCCCAACGCATTCTTTATGTCCATGAGTCTCTGAGTCAGCACACAAAGGGTCCCTGAACCACCAGTCTCTCTGGGTCGTCCTGAGAAGACAGAAAATACTGACTAGTATCTTATAGTACAATATGTTCCAATTAAAAGGTCTTTATTACTTGTATAGAGATATCCTTGATGCAACCGTTATTTGATTCTAAAGTCCCATTAATAACTCGCATGTGACCTGCTCTTAGTGGCATGATATACAGTACATTTCATTTAACATATTTCATGTCATATTATTACCGTCCTCCACTCTACAAAACTCCCACCAGTCGCTTCATTTTGCAAACCTACTACCCCATTGAACACTAAGAGAATTATTTTTACTTATACAAGAAATTCACAGACAAATAATTTACAGACAATTAACAATTAATAACCAGACACGCTACCTTTCCCAATATCACTCATCAAGGGGACACTGTAAATCAAAATTGTACAAAAATCTCTGACAACACAATAAAATAAATTGGTTAAAAAGAAAAGCAGTTTATACAATATCCAAACGTGGCTGATTTGAAACATGGTCATTACAGAATCAATTATCCATGTAGACGCATAATAATGACACCACCTTTGCATTATAATGGTGTCAGTTCCCCCAGTTATCACAGTCTTGCTTGTTAACAGTCCATATGGTTGTCCAGGAACCATGACTCCACCCCAAAACATAAAATATCAGAAAACAAACACATCAACAAAAATAATTTCCAAATCAACTTCAACAGTGATAATCATAACCTTAAAGACCATTCATGACGGATTTAACAAACATAAGGAATTATCAAAATTTTCACTCAAGGAACTCATTGTTTTAGCTCACTCAGCCAGTACTCAGGTTCAGCCGTTCGCTTGGCAAATCTGCTTTTCCTGCGTCCAGCTTCTGAAAGACAGTTCTTATGGGAATATTCATCAAAACAGGATTGAGTTTTGTTTAGGTTGTATAAGTTTATCGACCAGGGTTTTCATGCAAAAGAAAGAAACAAGGGAAGAAGCAAAAGGGAACAGCAATAGGACCAGAAACCCCTGTTTCCTCTGGAAGACTTAATCTGCAGTTACAGAGTCTAGCTTTTTGTTTTGTGTTGTTTCAAATAAGAGATTCATTGAAATTTATTTTTGCATATGTAGATGCATTGCTTGTTCAGATTCGTTGGACAACCTTTAGTCTAATTCAGTGCTATGTCTAGTAATTTCGTCATTCCATTATGCAAGTTATTTCTACCATACAGTGCTGAAGTAGTGTAATTACTGTTGCACTATATTAAGTTTAGTACACAATTAATTGGCAAATTACCCCCCTATGATCATGTCCAACTCGTATATCCATCTAACATTTAGTTGTTTTTCCTTGTTTATTATTTTATTTTATTTCCTATAATACTTCCAGATTGCAACATTTCAAGTGATGAGAGACTGAGTCGGCGGTCTGACGACTTATGAAGCATAGCAGTAAGCTTTAATACAAATCACTTCCTTTTATTTCTCATTGAGCCAGGCGCCATCAACTCACTCGTCTGTGAAGGTTAAAACTATAATAAAACTAAGGTTAAAAATATAAATATATTCCATTGAACTTGTTTTGTTTTTAGTGTATCTAACTACAGTATATTGCTCTTATCGTTGATACCGGAAAGCAATCTGCTGAAAATAACATTTCAGATTAAATAGTACTGTTACCATGGATAACTAGACCACATACATTAATCACGTCTAATTTATATCACCATGTTTTTGTTGCTTAGTTTATGTACTACTCAAAAAAATAATAATTTTGAGTTTGCAATACATAAATCCATTATGTAACTTCATTTTATTTATTTTGCCGTAAATAGTTCTGTTAGGCCAATTGGTTTGCATACTTTTTAAGTAAGAAATTGTAATTTTCCAGTAGACTTAGGTTATAACCAATTATGTCATTACCACATACTCTGAATTCTCTAGCTAGTCGTCTCATGTAACTTGAGATATACAACTTGCACTTAATATTAAACTTTTGAGAACATTAAGGTCCACTTGAGCACCTATAGTGTAAGCACTAATCGATACAATTTGCAGATACCAGTAACTTTCCTTCCATTATTATAACCTTTTGTTTTATTGGTTTTCTTCTTCATTGTCAATTTATTCAACCCATGGGGACACAGTTAAGTTTTAACATGTTTCTCTTCATTAGTAAATCCACATTCATTCAGACATATGAATAAAATGTCAAAAACATCATTGAAGCACTAAGCCTAAACCAAATTTACATCACAACTGCTACTTTCATAGCAATGTTAGAATTTGTCATTTAACTTATATGTCTAGGTGTGTTAATCAGTTTCACATATGAACCTCCAAATGTTTTGTTTGTTAACTCATGTTTGACAGGAGCATATGATTATCATCCTTGTATTTCGAGAACTGATCAAATTGTACATGATGCGGATACAACCAATGTTAAGGCTTAAAGCTACTCTGTCCTACTTTGGTTCTGACATTTGTTGTTGAATTTCTGTTTGACGTGAGTCAGTATTAATCTGTAATACTGACTTAAATGGCCAAATGCCATTTAAGTTGCATGTACCTGTAGAGTTTTAAAGTCTATGACTAAAATACTTTCTCAACATAGCGTTTCGTTTGTTTTGGCGAGTACGCCAAGTTCGCTGCTCTGCCACACCCCCTGAACATAAATGAAAAGTCAATTTTTTCAATAATGTTAAAAGCCCCATGCCTTAACTGCATTCTGACCAAGAATGAAGCCGATAGGTTGAAATCTCTAGGAGGAGTTCGTTAAAGTTCGATGTGAGTGAAAGTGAAAAATGGCCCAAATTTGACCTTTCACCCAAAATGGCTGAATTAACCTTTGGCAAGAAGTCTTTATTGTTGATAATTAGTGTAATATAGGTAAGTGAATCCTTCCTATCAATATAATTCTTCATATCTCGCCAACTTTTCACTGTATTTTGCAGAATTGGATTATCCTCCCTCTTCAAATGGGATTTCTTCCTGCTTGTAAACTCTAACAAATTATAAATGGATTACATATCCATTTTTTGAAAGGCACTTCCTGGCCTTTCAAATAATTGTGAAGTTACTCAATTCTTTCATGACAAGCCCAGTTTAGCAGCTGCACAGTCCTCATACTCACCCTTGGTCTGTTGACCAAGGGTGAGTATGAGGTCTTACAATAATAATTTAGAGAAGTCCCTTTCAATCTCTTTAGCTATCTTTTCAGAAATATGGATTGGTATCAGTTGCACTTGGTAAAGTTATCTTGGCAGGATGTTCATCTTTATGAGGCTTATTCTACCCATCCATGAAATTAGCAGACTCATCCATCTTGTAAGGTGTCTTTGAATTTCTTTTTGTACTTTGGTCAAATAATTTCTCAGCAATACCCCAAACTAGGCTTTAAATCAATCAATCAATCCCAGATATTCAGATGCTGAATCAGACCAAGGAAATGGGGAGGTAGATGGATAAGGGATTTCATCATTAAAACCAATTGGAATTGCTCGTGATTTATCCAAGTTAAATTTGTAGCCTGCAGTGAGCCAAAAATCCTTAAAAATAGACATTAAAGCTAGTAAGGATTTTTCTGGTTTTGAGATGAAGAGAAGCACATCATCAACATACAAAACTATCTTATGGAATATCAAATCAGTTGAAAGTCCTATTATACTATCATTGCTACTTATGGACTCTGGAATTTTCATTATAAAGATATACCTGAGAAGGACACCGATTTAGTATTTGCACTGGCCATCAAACCATTGGCAAAGAGCTAGAGTCATTAATCAACACACAGGCCTTAGGAGAAAGGTAAATAAGTTTAACAAACTTTATAAAAGCCTCTCTCGGTCCAAATTTACTTTAGACCTGAAATAAATAAGGCCACTCAGGGTTCAGGAGAGGAAAGTCGTTAAACAAAGTAACACCCAATAATGAACTTGACAGCTTTGATTGTTGCATTCAGATTGGACGTAATCCTCCTTTTCTTCGACTTTTAAATCTAGGAACCAGTGTTACTGGGAGGAAACAGCAAAAAAAAACTTCCACTGTTTAAATTGAAACAAGAAATAGTTTTAACTACGAGTAGAGTGCCCAGTTTGGGGAGCAGCAGAACAAATGTCTTTAATGTTGCAGAACAGAACTGTCATTGTGAGCAACGGTGCACAGATCCACACATTCTATGTGATCCACATACTCACGGGGCTTTATCCATTGCCTGGAGGACCGTAGCTGCTGCTTCGACTGTGTTGAAAGAGAACTCTTTATTGTTGAGAGAAAAGCACAGTATTGCTGGATATTCCATCCGGAACCCGACAATTTTTGCAATCAACTCCTGGCGTACAGAGTTGAAACTTCTGCTTTGTTGGATGATATTTTGCAGAATGTCATGGTAAATAACAATGTTGTTACCTTTCTATTTTAATCTTTGTTTCTCATTATATGTCAGTATCTTCATTTTGTAAGTTGGGTAGTGTAGTCTCAAAATGACAACCCGTGTGTCTGGGGTGACTAAGGTGTCTGTGACATCCGTCCAGCCGAATCCTGTCCTTTGTAGTTTCGTGATTCAGGAGCTCAGGTAGCCATGTTTCAAAAACATCCAGTACATTCTTTCAGTACCTTCCTTAGCACTGAAGATCAGTATGTTGTCCTAGTGTAAGCGTGCCTCTTGGTCATCCACCTGGGCCAATGTGGTGGCTAAGTTGTTCTCTATAGCCGGCAATCTGTTCTGCAGCCCAGCTATATTGTCCTCAGCAAGAAACCACTGTCTGCTTCTTCCAGTTTCTGTGCATCACTCTGTAGTTTTGCAGCAATAGTGTCCAACTTAGCTGAGAATGCCAAAAATTTATATTTCATAATAGCAGCATCCTTTGCAGTAATCTCAGTGGCCAGCAAGATGACATCCACCGCTATACTCGCATTAGCTTCCTTTATGTTTTAATCATCAGCTGCTTGTTGTTGGCTTGCCCTTCGGGTATTTCTGTGGGGTCTTGGTTTATCAGTTCTTTCCATCACTGTTATTGTGGTTTGGTCCAGTACCTGTTTCCCTCCCAAAACAGCAAGATTGGTTCTGAAAATTAAAGTTAATTATATAATTAGGGGAGAGTTGTCCTTGGCCTCAATCCCATCAGTGAGACGTCATTACCGGAACCAACTATGTTTGATGTTTAATTGTTGATGAGGTCAGTCTCAAGATGGCGACCAGAGCGGAGGTTTTATGAGGAGCTCCAAGACTGTAAGTTGTACCACGTCAACAGAGACAACTGAACCAAATATCACTGTTAATCAAGGTATCTTTGATGCATAAGATTAGAAGAGGAAGATTGAATAAAAAGCAGTCGGTGTGAAAATAAATTGTTACTGGAATACTATCTAGCCTCTAGCTTCTAACTAGCTAGCTTGCTTAGTATGGTCTCAACTCTGTGCCTCAATAGCAAAAAGAGTGAAAAATGTCAGAGATGGAGCTTCTTTGTTGCAACAAGGTTTTTCTAGAACTCGTTGAAGTCGGCTTATTACACCCATAAAGAGTTTTGAATCAAAAAAACTAATGTGGCAGCACAAGGGTATGAAGCTGCTACTCTGCCCTTCAAAGCAGGGTAACCAGAGGGTGTCACAGCACCACCTTGGGAATTGTGCCCAAGGAATTGAGAACAAGACTTCATTCCACCACAAAATAGTTCATTTTATTGTTCCACGTTTTAAAAACCAGTAAAATTCAAAGAACCACAATAGGAAGGGAAGTGCACAGTACTGAGGCCTACCAGCAGGGGGAGGGCAGTCCAAATGTGGGAACTGGTTCCTAAAACAAATTAATAAATCAAAAATAAATCACCCCAAGCACTTGTGAACAGACACTCGATAGTGAAGAAATCCCAACTCCGGTCACTCGCACAGCACACAGGTCCAGTTCCTCTGGATGCCCCCCTACCGCCTTCAGCTCTCAGTCTGGAGACAAAAGGGTTAAACAAAGGTTAAACAAAGCAAATACAAAAAGAAAGAAAGGCACTACAATTTAGACATGGGGTGCTAAAATGAGGGTAACCCTAACCTCCGATGTGTCATTAAAATCAATGTTTTAATTAAGTAATCTAAAAAAACCACAGCCGTTAAATGCAGCAAAGCCGGAGGCCACACAGAACAATAGGATAATGCAAAAACAAAGCAGCAGGGTCTCCAGCGAGCTGCAGCCGCTATGTCTGAAATGAAGGCATAGATTAATAGGTGATTTTTAGAATAATGGCAGAGGAAGCCATTGTCACCTACCAGAGCTGGATGACTCCAACTCAACCAGAGAGCCACTTCCAGCCCAACAGCAGGAGGATCCGCTGTCCAGTAGTAATAATTTATATATAAATTATTGTCATTTTGTGCTATTGAACTGTATATGTGCAGTGCAATAAAAGAATTAGTAAATTAGTTTTAAGTTGCCAAGATGAACTGGGGAGTAGTCATGGTGTTGCGTTTTCTTGTTCAGTACTCATATTTGCAATGAAACACACTTCTTTTCGTTAGATAGCTGTGCTCGCTTTATTGCTAACGTTCAGGTTATAAACTTCTTCACTTCCATTGGTTAGAACAGTGCTGCCTATACACAAGAACTCGCTCTCACTGCCCCCAGTGGACAACAGCAGTACAACATACACATAAACAGAAAGTGACAGGATACAGAACTTGCCACTTTACCTTTCAAAGTAAATTAGAAAACATGAACACATAACACAAAATAACTCAAAGATAAGTTAAGATGAGAACATATTCTAACAGATGGGTCCGGTAACACCGATGCGTCGGCGCATGCATCAAGCCCATAGACCAAAACCCATGTCGGTGGGCGTATTGATTTCAGCAAGTCACGTGACCGATACAGAAACTGTTTTGAAATGACGCTGACGCGCCAAACTGTGTTTATAAGGAAGCGAATCTGTCAACAGGATGCATTTGCCAAAAATATTCTTTATCTTTTACTGTATGGCGTCAACTATGGAGCCTCAAGGCAAACGAAAGTTTTCCGCAGTGTGGGACCATTTTGATCTTACATCGGAAAACAAGGTATTTGTTTTCATTTCGTTGTTTCATCCGGTTTTTTCAGTTTGTACTTGATCTATCTGAATCCAAACTCTTACTTTACTTTCATATTATGTTCTGCAGGTTAAGTGTCGCATATGTTTGACAGAAATGTCTTATTTAAATAAATTCACCTCCTGGGCAAAGCATGAGAATGCAGTCCCAGATACAACTAGGATAAATTCAGGTATACAGCCATTCTACAAATTACTCAGTTGCTTTTTATAAATTATTTCATATAAATGTATTGTTTACTTAATTTTTCTCTGCCACAGAAGTTGTCAAAAAACGGAACAGACTAAATTTCAAAATGTTGGAAAAACGTATTTTTTTGAATGGAAATTTGTGGAAAAAACAAAAAACAAACAGTCCACAAGCATCCTCATTCCAAACATGTTCAATAAAATACAATGACTTAAATCTTATTGTATAGACTAGGTCAACGTAGTTACGTTGCCTGTAGAGATTGTTAATGTCCAGCAGGTGTCAGTATTCAGTGACGCAGCATCGACACAGTGTCAATACAGTTTTGCTATGGGTCGAAACAATACATGACGCCTCATTTACCCATCACTACTGGGGAGGGTAAATTGCAACCACACCCCAGTATCAACAGGAGACTTCAGGCAGCTTCTAAATTTAAGCAATTACTTACTGATTTCAGAGTTTTGACCACTGCAAGGTAACCAAGAGACCTTCCCACTGAAATGCGACCAAATGCAGGCATGAAGAAAGCAGGTGAGTGGGTCTGCCTTTATGCTCACACCCACTGAGCTAATTAGGTGCCAGGCGTCCTCAATCTTGGGGCAGGCTTCATCCTGCTACACTAAGGTCAGCTAATATCTCATCTGATGTAACTTCTAATTAGGACAGTTTGAAAGCTGTACTGGAACTATCTGGTTGCTTCACAGCTTTAGAGCAAAAAAATGTACAAAAACACATAAGTTATCACCAATGTCTGTGATCAGTCGAAAGTAGTGGAAATCCATGTGCAAAAGAATGAAAATGTGATAAAGGACATATCGGACCAGATGGTTAAAATCCAGCAAGGAATTGATGATGCCAGGCACTAGATGATGGAACCTGTGGGATTCCTGTGGGAAACATCAGAGCAGAGGTAATGAATATCTTCACTGCGCTTGCACCCGAGGATAAAGAAAAGGTAGACTTCCTCGTTGACACCGTGCACAGGGTTGGTGTGCCCTGGGACAATTCCACTTGGCCCGTTATCAGTCAGTTCACTGTGCAAACTTTCAGAAACAAGATCCGAAAGATCTCCCGAGACAACAAAATACTTAAAGAGCAGAAAGAAGTCGGTTATGACCAATTGTGGAAGGAGGAAAGAAATTGACTAATTAAATAAATGGTTAGCGTTATGCAACAGTGGATGACAAGTGATAGTGTTTCAGATAATATTTGAAAAAGGTTTTAAAATGCACTTAAAGAGAAATGGTACTTATAGTTAAGGATAAAGGTTAATAACAGCTACTTTTTTTCTTTCTTCTCTAGTATTTGTGTTATAAGACACCAGCAATTTCTAACACATTTGGCAAGTAAACATAAAACTATCATTCTCACTAGATGCAGAAAAAGCATTTGACAAAGTAAATTGGACATTTCTCATAAAAACACAAAATTTGGTTTTGGACAGTCATTTATTCAATGGATAAAAACATTTTACAATAAACCAAAAGCAGCTGTTGTAACAAACAATTTAATCTCAACAAATTTCACACTCACACTCAGACAACGGCACCCACTATCATTACTTACACTTTTCATTGAACCATTAGCAGTAGCAATCTGTCAAAACACTAATAGTGAAGGAATTCATACCGATAACATAATACATAAAATCAGCTTATATGCAGATGATGTATTATTCCTACAAAACCCAAACAATAGTAATTTATTCTTTAATCCTATTAAAGAATTAATCAAAGTTATTAATAATACTCCAAAATTTCAGACTGCACAATAAACTGGAAAAATCTACCACATTTGTGTTAAATGGAGACGCCAGTTTTCACAGATCCCTCAAATATCTTCTGGCCAGATCAC
This sequence comes from Xiphophorus hellerii, assembly GCF_003331165.1. Taxonomy (NCBI): domain Eukaryota; kingdom Metazoa; phylum Chordata; class Actinopteri; order Cyprinodontiformes; family Poeciliidae; genus Xiphophorus; species Xiphophorus hellerii. The sequence goes on along the minus strand of NC_045679.1, from coordinate 29,491,052 downwards.
ATAGAATTCTCTCACAAGCTGTGTTCCACCTTAATTTTGCCCCACTATTGGAAACAATAAAAAATGTCTTAGAACAATAAAAAAAAAGTGTTTTTTCTCTCTTTTTTGAAGTTATCCTTTATTTATTTTTTAACTCTTTGTTCTTTAATATACTTTTATCTATTTATTTATCTATTTGTTTGCTTTTTTCTCCCTCTCTTTTTCACTTCTACCCAAAACATCTATGATGCTAGGGTTAATCCAGCAACATTTGAAAACAGAAAAATAATAATTCAAATTAGAAAATACACTGCCATGGTTAAAATAAAAAAATCATGCCCTAATCCACAATTTAATTGTTTTTATTGTGACACCAGTAGATTATGTTCTGTGTTTTGTCTTTGTTTTGAATGCATACATTTTATGTATACCTCCTTGTTTGTTTTTTTGTTGACCTGGTTATTTTATTTTTATTACTGTTATTTGTTCTATTATCCAGTTAATTATTTTGTAGATCATTTCCCCTCTTTGCTGTTGTCAGTCTGTAATATTTGTTGTATGTGCACTACAACAATGTGAATAATAAACAAAAACACCTGCTGCTACTGAAAACAAATCGGCAAGTTCTAGTTTTAACTAAATTTATGTTCTCTCAATGTAATGGATGTAAGGGATGGCACAAAAAGAAAGGCCTTTCTTTTACCCAGGGATTTGAAAAGTCAAACACTCAACAATTGTCTTGTACACTATTTATATTTGGCCAACTCCAAGACCACTAAGTCTTCTTAACAGATAGTCTCTGTGAACATTTCTTAAAATATAGTCAGTGTTTTTAGCAAAGTTGAGCTGACTGCCCAGGATTGATCCAAGGTATTTCAAATTTGCCACAGTTTCAACAGGTTGGCCAGTGGTTGTCCCCACTGTAAGGTCTTGTTAAGGTCAAATAATTAGCTGTACATGGTTAGTAAAATGAAGAAAGTATAGTATTTTGTTAGAGAATATATCTTTTACTGTGGGAGTAATGCCAGAATTAATAACTAATGAATTTGTGGTATCTTGATTTGATTATATGTTTGTTATTGTGCCACTAGAGGCACTAGCAGATGGCAAAGGATACAAATAAAGAACACATTTAGAAATAGACAGAAAGGTAGGGAATATATTAAAGGTCCACTATTATGCAAAATTCCCTTTTTGCATGTTTCCATCCCGTATCCTACGGAAGATACTGCCGTATCTCCCGTAGGATACGTAGTAGAGATACGGAGATACGGTATCTCTCCGTATCTATACTATGGAGAGATACCGTAGTATACTACGTAGTATACTATGTAGTATACATAGATACATATTATGAAGTATCTCCCGTTTTTGGGGAATAAGTAAATGATCTGCTGGTGACTGCAAAACAGCCCGTTTCAAGAACCTCTAAATTGTTGCATCACAATCTGTTACCTAGCAACACCAAGCCAAGTCCAGCCCCTCACCTGGCAACCCAGGTGCAGCTCCACCCACTTTATTTCCTTGTTTTCAGTCTTTTAATGGCTGCCTGAACTTCTTCTTTTGTTATTTTTGATGTGAGCCTTTAATTTTGAGTGTCAGTGACACTCAAAATTACCCTGGGGACAAAAAAGTGTCTGTGTGGTTATTTTGCCCAACTGTGGCAGGAAATAAAGTTTCTGGAAATACTCTTCAAAACACAGTTTTATTTTTTTGGGATTATTTTCTATGTCTTCAGTTATCAGTTTTCTAATTTAGCTTATTGCATTCTTTGCTTGGGCTGCACAGAGGTGCAGTTGGTAGCACTGTTGCCTTGCAGCAAGAAGGTCCTGGGTTCAATTCCCAGCCTGAGGTCTTTCTGCATGGAATTTGCATGTTCTCCCTGTGCATGCTGGGTTCTCTCCAGGTACTCCAGCTTCCTCCCACAGTCCAAAAACATGACTGTTAGGTTAATTGGTCTCTCTAAATTCTCCCGAAGAGTTAGTGTGCGCGTGTGTGTGTGGGGGGGGTGTGTGTGTGGGTGTTTGTGTGTGTGTGTGTGTGTGGGCGTGTGCATGGTTGCTGCGACAGAGTGGCGACCTGTCCAGGGGACCCCTCCTCTTGCCCGAAATGTTTGCTGGAGATGGGCACCAGCAGCCCTCCTGATCCTACTTGGATCAAGGGTGTACAGAAAATCTGTATGACAGTAGTTTCAGTGCTTTTCCCTCAATATCATAATACTGTAAATTACTTTTATATTTATTTTTCCTATTTAATTTAAATCATTTAAATGGCTCTAAAAGGTAGATCCACGGTTGTATATCTGAAGTGACAAGTAAACAAGATTCTGATCCAAGAGTGTACTGACAGCGATTTCAGATTTGGTAGCTCTGAAAAGGTTGTTTTAAAAATATAAAAGTAATCAGGAGGATTATACATTATGGGCAAGTGAGTGAGGTGTGTAGTCTCAGCCTGTAGGGTTCAGTTTCCTTCATGTATCTACCATTCCCAGCTCATTCATTTAGACATTTATTCTATTTTTTATATTGTAGTTGCCTGCTCTCCCATTGAATGAGTCTATTCTTGGATGTAATCTCATGATAAAGTCACACACACACATATTAACATTTGTTAGTTTTTAGGAGAATGTCAAAAAGGTATTTGTAGACTCACCATTTACTTCCAGGTGGTATGTAAACATTAAGTAGACTAGCTAAGACCCCATTCATTTTCCCAGTTACCATAAAACTGGGAAAATGTTATTCTATTAGCATAAAGACAATGCCAGCATTGTCTTTATGCTCAAAAATATGTTCAAAATTGACGTTTCTGGATAGCAGAACAGTCACCTCCCTTTTGCTGTCCTGAACAGTGCAAGAAGAAATATATATTTTTAAATCAATTTTATTCAATTTGGTCTGTTCATCAACATGAGATCTGTGGATGAAAGCTATCTGAAGTTTATCTTTTTTTTTAACTGGGACAAGATTAACAGGACTGAACACTACGCTTATATTAAGTGAAACAACTCTTGATCTATAGCTATTCAAATAATTCATCATGTAAATAAAGCAAAAAACATAGCAAGCTTCCCTTTCTCTGGTCATAACAGCAAAGGATGAACTAAAGGTGAAATAGAACATTCATAAAAAAACTTGTAAACCACATGGAGAATTATGTGCTAAGTTCTTGATGCATAAGGTTGATAAAGAGTCAGTGAGTTGAATTCATGAATTCCATTTATTAATGCCAAAATACAGCTGGTCCAAGACAGAATGGCAACCAAGAAGAGTTTGTGATCTCCTTTGTTAGCCTCTATCTAAGCTGCACCCTAAAAGAGGGCGTTCCCTAGTGTGTCATATCCTTCACCCCTAGCTCTCATTTGCATTTCCTAACATGTCCTTTCCTCTAGCTCAGTGTTTCTCAACCTTTTTTGGGCCAGCGCCCCCCTGTCCATTATCCAGGATCCTCACCGCCCCCCATCAAAATATTTGTAGGCTTCTTTCCACTGAATATTATTTTATTATTAATATTACAATCACTATTGTTGATGTTTTGATTTTTATGGTTGTTTCTGTATTTATCATTAAAAATAATTTCCCAGAGAATAGAATAGAAATTATTTTTACAGGCATCTGCGAAAAATGCAATGAATGGACATTCAAGTTTAAAATCGGTAGGCCTATCAGCAGCCAATCAGAGTGGAAAAAATATTCTTGTTCTGTGCCATTTTCTGATGTTAGTTGTTAAATCTTTCACAAAATTACCAGATAAAAGATGTACAGCAATGCTAGTTTAAACTTTAAACTAAAACTGTGCTCTGCAACATTAAAACACGGAACCATATCAATCATAACTCTTCTTCTCTTCAGTATTTCTGTGAGTTTCTTGTGCTGCAGTTCTGTGCTGCCTTCAGGGGAATGGGACATCAGAGTATCATCCATAAAATTTCACCCACATTGGATTTACTGTGTAAACCAGAGCTTTCAGTGGAAAAACAAAAGTTCCAGATCCTTTTAATGCCATACAAATATGGGACAAAAATATGGATTATATCTTTAGACATGTCTATTGATTTATAGATTAATAGTTTTACTGGACAGAAATTACACAGAACAAAGCTGGTTCTTAATCAAATCCTAATGAGTCAAATTGAAAGTGTAATGGAGTCACTTAACACCATCATGACATTAACACTGACATGAAAAATAATATTGAAAAAATAAATATATAAAACAAAATCTAATTAAAAACATAAATAATTGATAGGTTTCTTACTGTTATTGTCTGTAAAATATATTTCTTCTTAGATGTGGTCCCAACAAACCCATGACACTTCAACAGTGTTATTTTACCTTTTATCTGAAAACAATGTCTGTTTATTCTTGCCATATGTGTATTAATTCTTGTTCAAAAGCTCTTGCCATACCAGTTTATTCCTCTGTATTTACTTTAGTTTCTTAGTTTACTCTTGCATTTTGTTCTTCATTCATTTCCATTTAATTTTCTTTTATTAGTATTGTCCTCTCTTGGTTTATTATGTCCTCTTTAGTTTCTTTCCTGTTGCTAGTTTTTGACCTCAGTTTTAAATATTTACAATTAAACTCTTACTAGTTATGTTAAATTTAGAGATTTCAAAAGTTATATTTAAATACAATATAATTATTGTCTTCTTCTGTTGTGTTACTGTGTTGTATACATATGTAAAACAAAAGGGTATAAAAAATAGAAATAGGAGGTAAAAACTGTATTGGACAAATCCTGAGCTGATTTAAGGACATGTTAAAACAAATGTATTTAAATGTCACACTGCTCATTTAAAAAATTCATTGAGCTAAGAGTTATTGCCAATATTTCTTATGTTCACTATTAAAAAATTAAAAACAAAAGCCTTCTGGTTAATTACAATTTTTGCATATACAAAGAATGAGTAGTCTGCCACAAAAACCAATTAGGAAGTATGAAAATATTCAGAATTTGCAGCAATCCTACATATATTGTTGAGAATAAATAATTGTGTTTTCGTCTGTTTCCTTTAACTATTTGGTTGCTTGTATATGCAAACACCAAACACAAGCACACACATAGAGCACAAACGCACAAAGCTAAGGTTAAAGGAAATGGCACACTAGGGAATGACCTCTTTAGGGCGTAGCTTAGACAGGCAAACAAAGAGAACTAGAAACTGTTAGATGTCATTTTGCATCAGTTTTGTTGTAATAAATGGAATTCATGAATTCAACCCTTCTTCAACCTCATCAAGAATCTAAATGGAGACAGAATAATTCTCCACAAGCTGCAGACATTACAATTTACTTATTAACACGAAAACAACCAACCAGCTGCAGTAACATGATGAAAGTCTGCTTTTTCCTTCTGAGTACTTTCACAGGAAACCAGCCATACACATGACATGATCACTCACAGACAGCAACAGCTGAAGAACTCACAACGGATGGATTTGGAGTCACTCCCAGCCTAACTCACATTGACAGGTGTTCGGTGCCATACAGCTGCTATTAACAAAACTGTCTGCACAATATGCTGGAAAAGAGGAGACAGACATATAACAATGTATTTAATTGAGGCTTTTTATTCTCCCTATGTTGATGCTAATGATTAAATATATACAATTTATTGTATTTTGATCATTTTGATACTTTGATACTTTTGATACTATTTTGATACTTTGTATGTATCACAGACATTAAAATTACAAAGTGCTTCACAAAGGCAGACACAAAACAAAAATATAAAAATGTACATTAAATATAGCAGTCTAATTAAAAGCTTGTCAGTATGTCTTTTGCTGTCTTTTCAAAGAGTCAATGGAGTTCATTCATGCAGTTCAGGACAGCAACAGAGAGTTCCAGAGTGTTTGTGCTTAGGTTATTCAAAATCATTTATATTCGTAAACAATATAATAGAATAGTTGGATGCTAATTGTGCTTTTGAGTTTTTCTCATTGGGTTTCCACAGAACGTTTCAATAAAATGTGTGCAACTATGTATTGTTATTTTATGGTTATGAAAAGCAAAGAGTAATTTATCGGGCCCCATTGACAATATGTGTGGCAGAGAAAGGGTTACAAACTGAACACTCCACCATGAGTTAAACTGGTACTAGTGTCTCCCTGACACACACAGTATGGCATAAGAACTTCTGCTCTTGACACCACTTTGTTAAAAAATGTAAATTCTGTTGCGACACCTCCAGGCGCTGCAACCATCATCTTTATTTCTCATTTTGTACTATTTATTTCTTTATCTTTTTTATGTATGTATGTATGTATGTATATGTATATTGTATATTATGTATATACACATAATCTGCATTTTAACTCAAGTCGAGCAAATCTCAATCTGTTGTTGACAATGACAAATAAATCTTATCTTATCTTATCTTCTATCATAACAATAACTTTGCATTGATTTCTGTTCATTTAAACTGAACATAAAACAAAACTTTCCGATTTTTAAAATTTTTTATTATAATCACTATCTGAGCTCAAAAACTACTCCATGATTAAATAATTATACTGTTTTAACATGGTTGAAAAATATTTATACTTGTGAGCAAATATTTATAACATTAACAGTGTTTGCAATGTAGAAATGTGTGGGTGTTTGCAAATGTGTCTCCTCAACTTATATAATGTTTCATATTATATGAAATAGGTATATATGAATTAGTATTCATATACACCTATTTGAATATAGCATTTGACAGATGGTCCACTTTTAGTTTCCTGTTTAACGCTAAATGTAATGATAAAAGATAAAAATGTATGAACACAAAACATATCACCTGGGCTGCACAGTGGCACAGTTGATAACACTGTTGCCCTGGGTTCGATTCCCGGCCCGGGGTCTTTCTGCATGGAGTTTGCATGTTCTCCCTGTGCATGGTGGGTTCTCTCCTGGTACTCAGACTTCCTCCCACCGTCCAAAACCATGACTGTCAGGTTAATTGGGGTCTCTAATGCACTTCGGTGTGGGTCATAATTTGTTTGTTGTGTGTCTTTGTGTTGCCTTGCGACACACTGGCGACTGTCCAGGGTGACCTCGCCTCCTGCCCATTGACCGCTGGATTTAGGCACCAGCATACGACCTTATTAACGATAAGTGTCACAACATGTCAATTTATTGACATATGTGAAGGTTGTTATTCAAGTAACTTAAAATAGTTAATTCATCACAATATTTTTAAAGCAACAGACCCATTAGGTTTTTTGGAGAGGGTTTCTAAAAATCAGTTCAGTGACCAATGTAAACTTTCCTTTAGGGTTAGGGTCTCTCTAGAGTCCTGCTAATGACATCATTATTTGACTCAGGTGTGTTGAAGTAGAGACACATCTAAAAGTTACAGGACACTGGACTTCGACGCCTGGAGTTGCCCAGCCCTGATGTATAGTACATACATGTAGTACATATGTGACAACCTAGAGTGGGTTTTCTTTAAAATTTTGAAACCATGATAGTCAAGGATGTTAAATCTATTTTCAGTTTGCAATGAATGATGGAAACCATGACCCTAGACCCAACAAAAACACAGCATACAAGAAAAAAGATGCTCCAACAAAATAAACACACAATACTTGACACCGCCACCAGGGGTCACCACCGCCACCACATGGAGCCTCAGTCTCTGACAAAAATATACAGGGGTTGGACAATGAAACTGAAACACCTGGTTTTAGACCACAATAACTTATTAGTATGGTGTAGGGCCTCCTTTTGCGGCCAATACAGCGTCAATTCGTCTTGGGAATGACATATACAAGTCCTGCACAGTGGTCAGAGGGATTTTAAGCCATTCTTCTTGCAGGATAGTGGCTAGGTCACGACGTGATGCTGGTGGAGGAAAATGTTTCCTGACTCGCTCCTCCAAAACACCCCAAAGTGGCTCAAGTATGGGGCCAAGGGAATGCCATGATATGGCAGCCCAAACCATCACTGATCCACCCCCATGCTTCACTCTGGGCATGCAACAGTCTGGGTGGTACGCTTCTTTGGGGCTTCTCCACACCGTAACTCTCCCGGATGTGGGGAAAACAGTAAAGGTGGACTCATCAGAGAACAATACATGTTTCACATTGTCCACAGCCCAAGATTTGCGCTCCTTGCACCATTGAAACCGACGTTTGGCATTGGCACCAGTGACCAAAGGTTTGGCTATAGCAGCCCGGCCGTGTATATTGACCCTGTGGAGCTCCCGACGGACAGTTTTGGTGGAAACAGGAGAGTTGAGGTGCACATTTAATTCTGCCATGATTTGGGCAGCCGTGGTTTTATGTTTTTTGGATACAATCCGGGTTAGCACCCGAACATCCCTTTCAGACAGCTTCCTCTTGCGTCCACAGTAAAAAAATGTGGTTCGTCCTTCTTGGTGGTATGCTGAAGGACGCACCAAGATACACGAACATAACATACACAATGTACCATAGCTTTTCTGACATCTTGTCCCAGTAACTCAAATCACACAGATTGAAGAAAAATTCCTGATAGTGTTTTTGCTGTCTTGGTCACAAATGCTCCAGCAAGACGTGCACCAACAATTTGTCCTCTTTTGAACTCTGGTTCCCATAATGTTGTGTGCATTGCAATATTTTGAGGCTCTTACCCTGCTAATTCACACTCTTCACACTCTGCTCTTATTGGTTGAATGTGCAATTAATGAAGATTGGCCACCAGGCTGGTCCAATTTAGCCATGAAACCTCCCACACTAAAATGAGAGGTGTTTCAGTCCAACCCATTTCATTGTCCAACCCCTGTACGTAAACAGCCTGAATAAAACAGTAGCGTCACAACAACAAATACAATACAGCAGTGGAGAATGAAGATCGTCTGCAGCACTAAGTTCCTGGGGGTGCACATAACACAACCTTGGCTGGACATATCATATCAATTCCCTGGTGAAACAGGCACAGCAGCGCTTTCACTTTCTGAGATGAATGAGAAGAGGTTTGTTTCCCCCTCCCATCCTCTCCACCTTCTACAGAGGAACCATTGAGAGCCTCCTGACCAGCAGTATTTCCATCTGGTCTGGGAGCTGCAACTTGTCAGACTGGAAGTCTCTGTGAAGAGTGGTGAAGACAGCGGAGAGGATCATTAGGGCTCCACTCCCCCATCCAGAACATTGCACACAGACACTGCTTAGCCAGAGCAAATCAGATCCTCTCTGATTCCACCCATCCTCTCCATGGTCTGTTCATCCAGTTGGTATCTATCAGAAGATTCCACATAATCTGCTGTAGAACAACCAGACTAAGGGTGTATTCAGACCAGATAGTCCGGTAAACTTGGTTCTGTTGGGGACTAAAATTGCAACATTTGTTACATTTTCAGAACTGTAGTTCGCGTTCACACAGCACTGAGGTAAACGACTAAAACTAACTGAAAAACCTGTTCCCCCCGTCGCCTGTGGTGGCGCTGCACCAGGAACTACTGAAGGAATCGGACACAAAAACCTCTGAAGAAGACACAGAGGCAAGTACTTTTCTGTAAACAAAAATGGAGCTGCGTGTAGTTTTAGAATTTCTATTTTGTCTGTGGCGCATGTTCCAAAGAAACAACTTTCAATGATGGACTCGGGAAGAGGCGAAGATGAGTCAGGGCATTTATCTTCTCTTCTCTACACGTCTGACCACAGGCCATTTTTTTTGCTAATGGTGAAAACATGTGTTTATTTTGATTGTATTTACCCAGAATGCCCTGCGCTATAATCCATTTCCTGTTTTTCTAACGGTCTCTAGTCAGGTTGCATTCAGAAAGGCTTTTTACGGTGTTAGAATCCACTTCAACTGGAACCAGACCGAGGTTTTCATACAGATCAGAGTTCGGTTTTTAAGTCCGTTTAAGAATTCAAATTTGCATTCAGACCTCCCCAAAAACTCGGAACTCCTAGACAAACAGATTAGAGTCTAATTAAGGACTCTAATCCTGGGTTGGTTTGAATACACCTTAAGAAACAGTTACTTCCCATTGGCCATCAGATTGGTAAGACACCAAACACCAAAATACCCTCACTAAGACTGTTTGAAAATGGTAAGTTACATATGTATTTATTTATATATTTATAGGCACATTGATTTTTCTGTGTTCTCCGGTGGCCAGGTGTGGTGACATTTTGTTGCCAATTTCACTGTCTTTGTGGAACGACAATAAAATGAGTATATATTTTCCACATGTTATTATTGCAACATCAAAAACAAAATAATGAAATAAGATTATAATTAAATGAAAGTTACTTTAAGTTTCAGTGTATGCGTTCCTACATTATTTAATTGACTTTTTGTGCATGTTACGAAATTATATATTCTTACAGGAAGCACCTTTCAACAAGGTAATTTCACTTGGACTAAACATAGATGGAAGTAGGATGAAATCTTATCCATTATATGATTTCATCACATCATATGATGTCATCACTGACTCGCGCATGATTGAGCATGTCAGTGATGACTGACTCATCCACTGACTGAATTAGGTGTAGATGTATTTAGCTTCTACATTGAAATCAGGGCTTCTGTTCAGTCATTTTTGGATTACAGAAAAATGCATGTATTTTTTTCGTTTCTAATTTCATCCATGTGTAAGTGGGCCTTTAATGAATCATCCTTGTGAATTAGTAATTTGTTCATTCATTGAATATTTTTTTAATTACAAAATCGTAGATTTCAACTCAACAGACTGTGGAAGATACGGGAAAGATAGAGAATGCATGAGCTTTCTCTTTCGTGACGTCACATGAGTGATTCGCTCGGTGTTGAGTGAAAACAGCGCTGCAAACTTCCAGGGCTGCAGCTTGGAGCTGATGTGTATCGTCTTTATTTAGCTGCTGGGTAGATCGCGATCACTGACACAAAGTCTGGGCTTATTTATCCTTGAGCTTAACGTTTCCCGGTAAGTTGAAAGTTTTTCTCTAAAGTTTGGAAGTGCTTGTATGTGAAATCTCTGGAGGACAAGACAGGCGGAGACACCGATGGTTACTAATTGTGAAATAACAATTGTGACATTGCGAAAGAAAAAACTTTTAAGAATACAAATTAATACGTACATACTTTAAAAATTGTTTCTGGAACTACAGACTCAAAGATGTTTTGTTCAACTCTCTCTCTCATATTCAGGTTAGAGATACAAATACCGCCGCTTTTCCTCTTGCAGACGGACTGCTTCCATCTCTCTCTCTCTTTCTCTATATAGATATATAGATATCTCTATATAGTTATATAGATCTATCTATCTATCTATCTATCTATCTATCTATCTATCTATCTATCTATCTATCTATCTATCTATCTATCTATCTATCTATCTATCTATCTATCTATCTATCTATCTATCTATCTATCTATCTAGATATAGATATATATGCCTAGGAGTTTCTGAACATCATGGCATGGAATGCATCCCAGTTTTCCATGACATGTTCATTACAAAACATCTCACTTGCACTGCTGAACCTGGTTTATTAAGCTGAATTCTCAGGGAGTCATTATAAGCAATCGTATGCTTCTGCATGCTAGCTTTTTTCATTCTGTAGATCGATTGAGTTTTCTTTCTAGATGCAATTTTAAATATTTCCATAATTTGTGTATTAGGTTCTATAATGAGTTGTTCCAGGTCATATTTATTTTAATTGAAAATATTCTAAAAATTGAGTATCATCAAGTTTATATTGTTTAGTTAATTCTGAAAATGAAAGGAATTTACTATATCTAAAAATAAGTTCAAAATGTGTAATGCCTTTAGAGCAGTGGTCCCCAACCACCGGGCCGCGGACCAATTGGTACTGGGCCGCGCAAGAAATAATGAAGTACTTCCGGATGTTTTATTTTGAAAATCCTAAACCGGATTTTACACTTTACGTCTTGCGCGTCAAAATTGAGACAACTTGCAGCAGAATGAGTAACAAAACATGTCCCCCCCCCCTCCCCACAACGGTGTCCGACTCGATACTCGATTAATTTGGGGAAGTATTTTCATTTAATAGTCACTATTCTACCAGCTGTAAGAGCAGAAATACTCGTTATGGAGTTGTTTTTTACTGAGGAAATCTGGCGCCATAAAAGGTCAATTTAACTTAGCCTCCCAACTTCCCTTATGTACGAAGCCAAAGTGAGACAGAAAGAATATCTGGGAAATAAACTGTTTGGATAGATAAGGATAATAATTGGCTTGTGTTGCACTTTTGAAACGGAGCAGATGTTGGAGGTCAATAGGTCTGAATATTCCCAAAGAAACTCCAATACACACTCATTTAAAAGCTGATGGAATTCTTACGTAAGGACACACGTCAAACACGGGCAGTAATGCTATTGGTCAAAACTTACCAACTTACACCAATGAAAATGAGATTCTATAAAACAGACTGACTCTAAGAATACGATGAGATTTTGGGGCGATTTTTGAGATTTGACTTTGTACTGTAAGATGATCTGTGGAACAGTGTAATACATCTCCACCCGCCGTGGCCTGCAGCAAAAGGACTCGTCTCTGAGTATTATTTCTTATCTATAAATATAATCAAGAGTTAAGACCTTTTTCGATCCTACACAGCACATGAAAGTGGTAAATTTATCCATTGTTTCAAGTTGTTTTGTATTGATTCTTGAAGTGGTATGAAATTAAGATTAAACAAATCTGACAATTTAGGAGATCATTTAATCCCAAGGTACGAATTGTGCATAAAGGAATAGGTATAGTTTGGATTGTCTCATCCCATTTTAAATTATTTAAAGGAAGAACAGCAGATTTATTCTAAAGTATTGAGTAATTAAATATTTTTGAGAATTAATTAATTTGATTGTTTCAATCATTAAAGAATATGCAGTAGTAATAAGATATCGTCAACATATAAACAAATTTTATATTCTGTTGCGTTAATTGGAAAACCTTTAATATGAGAGTTTTGACTAATTGCTGCTGCAAGGGGTTCAATGAAAATGGAAAACAAAGATGGAGAAAGTGGACAACCCTGCCTTGTGCCTCTTTGTAAAATGAAATTCTTTGAAATTATATTGTTGATAGTAACAGTCACTGCTGGTAATGTATAGAATAACTTAATCCAATTAATGAAAGAATCTCTAAATCTAAACCTTCTCAATATTGAAAACAAAAATGACCAATTTACTTCATCAAACGCTTTTTCAGTATCCAAAGTTACAATGGCTGAGTCTTGTTTATTTGTTAAAGCCATTAAGTTCAACAGTCTCCTTATATTAAGTTCAACAATCACCATATATTATACTATTTTTAATGAAACCAGTTTGATCTGGATGAATGAAGGATGAGATGACTTTCTCAATTCTGATTGTTACTGCCTTTGTGATAATTTTCATATCTGTATAAAAACTTTCTCAATTCTGATTGTTACTGCCTTTGTGATAATTTTCATATCCGTATTTATTAGTGAGAGTGGACGATAGCTAGAGGTGACCGTAGGATCTTTGGCAGAACTCTTAATAGCAGCTGTATTTAAATTTTGGGGAATAATACCATTTTATTTTATTTCTTGTATTAATTTGAGATTTATTGGATTAATCATATCCCAAAAATGTTTATAAAATTCAGCTGGAAAACCGTCCGGTCCTGGTGCTTTATTGTTTGGCAGAAAGTGTATTGCACTGGTTAATTCTTTTTCTGTTAATGGAGCTTCAATTTATTCATCTGTCAAATGCAGTAGATCAATATTGTTTGAGAAAGAGTTCATTTCTTCTTGGGAAGGATTATTTTCCTCAGAATACAGTTTGGTGTAAAAATCTTGAAAAACATCATTTATTTCGTTCAGCGACTGGATCAGTTTCCCTGCTGAATCTTTAGGAACAGAAATTATATTTTTTTCTTTGTTCTTTTTCAGTTGATTGGCCAAATATTTACCAGATTTGTCACTACAGTGGAAGTTGTCTTGTTTAAGTTTCTGTAATAAAATATTAGCTCTCTTGTTTACAAGCGTATTTAGTTCATATCTTAGCTGACGTATTTTCTCTTCAGTTTTTTTCTGTTGAAATGCTTATTTCCTCTAAATTCTTAATTTCTGTCTCTAGCTGAGTTTGTTTTTCACTTTCCTCCCTTTTCTTATGGACTTCCTATGCTATGATTCTGCCTCTTAATACAGCTTTCCCTGTTTCCCATATCAATGATGTTGCAGTATTTGGCGACTCATTAGTCTCGAGGAAGATAAATGAGTCACTTTTTTAGGTATTTATCACACTATTGGTCTTCCAATAGTGATAGATTAAGGTGCCATCTACTGAAAAACTTGGGAGGTTGTTTTTCTACATTCCAAGAGATAGATATGGGTGCATGATCACTGATCACAATCGAGTGTATATTAGTGTTTGTTACGTTTCCCATTAAGGAATTGCTTATTAGAAACATATCAATCCGTGAATATGAATGATGGACAGAAGAGAAAAAAGTAAATTCTTTGGAGACTGGATGTAATGATCTCCAGCTATCACTAAGGCCAAATTCACTCTTATATTGTTTAATTGTTTCTGATTTCAGGGTTGATCTATAATTAGATCTTGTTTTCTTATCAAGGGATGGGTTTAATACTGTATTAAAGTTCCCACCTATTATTATTTGTCTGAAAATTCTGAAAATACTGTAAAGAAATTTTGAAAAAATAATGGGCTATCTGTATTTGGACCATAAATATTAGTGTCTGATTGTACATACATATATTAATTATTATACCATGTTGTGAGTCGGGGTTTTGGGTTTTGTGTGGGGTTTCCATCTCCTTCCACCTTTTCAGGTTCTCCACCAGATGGAGCCTTGGAGCTGCTGTCACCAGAGGGCAGATCTGCTAATTATCATACACACCTGCAGAAACGTTGTCATTTTTCTGGCTTTAAGAGGAGTGAGACGTCAGTCTTTCGATGCCTGAGTGTTCACCTATAATGGTACTCTGGCCACACAGTTTGCCTCATCTGTGTTTTCTCTAGTTCTTCATAGATATTTTTTGGGCTTAGCCCTCTGATCTCAATCCAAGGTTCTCAAGACCTGAGCTCCACTTCCAGTGTCCTTTGGGTTTCTCTCATGAGTCTCACAATTATCTGACCTTTTCCTGGCTCCTACCTCCATGACTGATGTCCTACTAGCTCCTCTTCTTCAAGCACCAGTGTTACCTGTCCGCCCTCCAACCTCACCACCATGAGTGGACCGCTGTCCACTCACCTCTCTAATTACTCTACTTCCAGTGTTCATGTCTTCCCCAACTCTCCAGTGAAAGAAAAACCACAGAAGACCCATTCATTCATAACTGTGTATTTATTCAATAAAAATTTTTTCACTTTTCATTTTGCCTCCCAAGAGTGTTCTGCATGTGGGCTGAAAGCCTTCCAAAAACCATAACAGAACACTCAGGCCAAACTGACCCAATGGACGCTCTCGGGAAAGCTCTATCAGAACAGAACTCTCTCATTCAGTCTCATGATTCCTCTCTCAGATCTCTCGGTGAGCAACAAGCTCGAACCAATCAGCGTCTGGAGCAATTAACCAATCTGTTACAGAATCTTCAACTGGCTTCTCCTTCCCACTCCTTCCCCCGATCAAGCACCATCTCTAGCTCCTCTCACTCATCCCGCAGTTGCAGCCGCCCTACACAATGTCCATCCTACTTCACCGGAAAAATATGCAGGTGATGTAGGCCGTTGTGGGGATTTCCTGCTACAATGCTCACTGGCATTTAATCACTCCCCTCAGTGCTTCCCCCATGACTTCTCCAAGATAACTTACATTCTCTCATTACTCACTGGCAAGGCGTTGGAGTGGGCGGAGGCCCAGTTCGAAGACGTCAATGATTATAGTTGTACCTGTGATGAGTTTTTGAAAGAGTATAAGCATACATTCACTCAGGATCCTGATCACACTTTTCAGTCAAGAAACCTGTGGAAATTAAGACATGGTTGTAAGTCAGTCGCCTAATTTGCCCTTGATTTTAGAATCTGTGCAGCTGCTTCTAGATGGATTGATTCCGCACTTAAAAGCCCCATTTTTTCATGCCCTCAATGATCCCATTAAAGATGAATTAGCCATCCTTGACGAACCCAGCTCTCTTAACGAATTAATTTCCCTTGCCACTTGTTTAGATAATCAACTGAGAGAATGCGGCAGGGAGAGATCCAAGAGAACTAACTACTCCCAGGCTCCACCCACCGAACGCTTCTGCCACACCATGCCCTCTTTCTCCTCCGAAAGCTGCAGAGTCTGAACCCATGCAGATCAGCAGAACCCGATTAACTCCGGAGGAACGCCAAAGGTGCATGCAGGCTAAGCAGTGCCTTTATTATGGGACAGCAGGACATTTTATTGCTCACTGTCCCATTCGCCCAAAAGCCCAGGTCCGCCCGTAGATTTGGGGAGGCTGGCGGATCATTTGAAAGATAAAGCCTCTCCTCGACTGTTACTACCTGCCACTTTACTATTCAATAACGATTCCCTAAGCCTCTCCGTTCTCATAGATTCCGGTTGTGAGCGTAACTTAATTCTGCCCTAATTCAACAATCCCAGATTGAGACAGTCTCACTTCACTCTCCACTGGCAGGCCATTACCCCAGATCACTCACATGACCAAACCCCTCTGTCTCATTATCTCTGGATGTCACAGTGAAGAAATTTCTTTTTTTGTTTTTCCCGACATCTAACAAATCTGTTGTCTTAGATTTTGACTGGTTACAACAACACAATCCATGTGTCAACTGGTCCAAATTACACATCGAGTCCTGGTCTTCATTGACCACTGGCAACTCCACCTGTCTCCTTTCCGCTGTTCCACCCAGCTCCTCACCGGCGCTCCATGATGAGGTGGATCCTCCGGACCTCTCACTCATACCAACCGAATATCATGAGCTCTCTCCAGTATTTTGTAAAAGCAAAGCTCTTTCCTTACCTCCTCACTTCCCATATGACTGTGCCATTGATCTCCTGCCCGGTGCTCCGTTACCTTCCACTCGGTTATTTAATATTTCACTCCCTGAAAGAGAAGCCATGGAGACTTGCATAAGAGACTCACTTGCTACTGGCATTATTCGCCATCTGTCTTCCCCGTTAGAGGCGGGTTTTTTCTTCGTAGGTAAGAAAGACGGATCTCTGCGTCCCTGCATTGACTACCGAGGCCTTAACCAAATCACTGTCAAAAATAATTATCCGCTCCCTTTAATCTCCTCTGCTCTCGAACCGGTTCATAGCGCCACCATCTTCACCAAACTCCACCTCCGCAACGCCTACCACCTGCTCCCTGTCTGCCAGGGGTATAAATGGAAAACCCTTTTCAAAACTCCCATAGGACATTTTGAGTATCTGGTGATGCCATTCGGTCTCTGCAACGCTCCCGCATTCTTCCAAGCCCTCGTTAATGACGTCCTCCGAGATTTTCTGAACATATTTGTGTTTGTTTACCTTGATGACATTCTCATATGTCACTCCAAAACCCCGTCAGAACACAAAAAACATGTTCATCTGGTTCTTCAACGCCTCCTAGAAAATAAACTATATGTCAAAGCACAAAAGTGTGAATTCCATAAATCATCAGTTACCTTTTTGGGCTACATACTCGATGGCAGACAGATACGGCCAACTTCCAAGAAGATCTAAGCAGTTCTTGATTGACCTGTTACACAAACACGCGAACAGTTACAAAGATTGTTGGGATTCACTAATTTCTACCGTCGTTTTATTAGGAACTACAGTCAAACAGCTGCCCCCTTAACAGTCCTCACCTCTTCTAAGATTCCATTTTTCTGGACCCCTGAAGCTGGGGGTTGCAATTTTAGGTTGTTTGGTGGTTTCTTCTGACCGAGTCTATATACGCGATGGAATCCCATACTGCTGCAAGTTTCTCTGGAAATGTTAAGCTTCGATATCAGAAAGCCTTTGATCAGCTGTTCAGGATCTTAATTTATTTGCTCTTTAATGCCAGAAAAAATGAGGTTGTCTCTCGTGCTCCTTGTTTATAAATCCAGAAGTGTTTGTTTTATGTCTTTATTTTCACTGATGACAGAGTTCATTTGCAAAGTGAATGTCTTGACAGAAGAGTGAAGGCTTTTGTTTTCCTTTACCAAAGTTTCTATCAGTTGTTGACTGAATTCCAGACTATCATGCAATGCTTGAAATTCTTTATGCAATAATTAGAGCAATGGAAGTCTGTTTTTGAATTCAGACAGTTTTTGTTCAATAGACAATAAGATGTCACTCACCTCTTGAGGACTGGGATAGGGTAAGGGATGACAATGTGGGTGAGTTATCCGCTCTACCCCACAGGAACACCTAGTAGAGAAGGTTCCAACTCAAACCTTCTTTTAGAGGTTTGAGTTGGAGTGCTCTGTGTGTTCTTGTTTCTCTTCATGGTGCAGATCCGATTGAAACAATTGTCGATGTAATCCTCTAAGAAGTCTGCTTATTTCTGGAAATAAGCAGGGTTTTCATTTTGCCTCCCGAGAGTGCAGATTCAAACTTTAGAAAAGTTTGAATCTGCATAGAAAAGATATGCACCTTTTAAAGTTGAATTGCTGGAGTCTGGGCCTGCAGACTGGGTGTGGCACTAGGAAGCTGGTGGTAGTAGCTGGTGTGGTAGGTCAAATTGCTGCATCGAGGAATAACAGATTTAATGGACAAGTTTGTATTTTCCCACATAGAGAGATTACAGCTGAGTTGATTGTAGATGTTCCAGCCATGCTGTCGCATGCCAGCGTGCGCACCTGCTGCCCCACTCAACTGTGCTTTAAACTTTACTTTTAAACTAAAGTTTAAAAGTAATGATCCTGTGTCCAGAGACAGAGGGATAATCAGTAGGCCTAGCATCATGACCTGTTTGTTCTGAAGATCCTACAGCTTCCACTTTGTCTTTCTGACACGGCACCTCCTCCTCACCCTGACTCTCAAATTATTATGCAAGTTGGATATACTGTAGATCAGTGGTCCCCAACCATTGGTACCGGGCCGCGCAAGAAATAATGAACTACTTCCGGATCTTTTATTTAGAAAATCCTAAACCGGATATTACCGGTTACGTCTTGCGTTGCTGAACGGTCCGCGCGACTCAAAAGGTTGGGGACCACTGCTGTAGATGTCATAAAGATGACATTTTTTGTTTTGCTATTAAATAGATGGTATTGTGTCTCAGGGTTCTTTGAATCACTATGATTAATTTCAGAGACCTATGCGTATTAGTTTGTCAGGTGAGCTCAATTAAAGGAATTCTACTTAAGAAGAATGTTCCAGATTATTAAGCAGGCCGCAGGTTTCAAGCAATATGGGAAAGAGAAAGGATCTCTCTGCTGCCGAAAGAGAGACAGCAGGCTCAAATCGTGGCACCGGCAGCTATCGCGGCATTTCCGGTGACAGCTGCCTTAGGTGCCACAGGCTGCAGTGACCTGCTAGGGCCCAGCAGCACAGTGGCCTGCCGCAACTTGGTATGGGGTGCCACGACGAGCTACAGCTTAATATCGGCAACTTCTTGCTTCTTTGATGTATGTCATGGCTTTTGTGTCAGGCTTTAAATTAATTACTTTATTTTGATAAAAACAAAAAAACCCCAAACAAATACATCCATCCATCAGTGACATATACAGCAGCTTCTGTGTCAGATTGAATATGAATGACTTTATTAAGAAAGAAAAAAAAGAAACTATTTTCTTTTGTGTTTCCTCACAAAAGTACTGCATTTCCTCTTAATTGTTGCGTTCCTTCGCAATAAGCAAATACCCCCTTGGTCTATTTTGGATACATTCAAATGTCAGTTTAAAATTTCTAATATATACACATTTAAAGAGCCTCAGTGAAAATGTGTTTATACATTCTTAACTCTTTGGTGCAAAAAAACTGATTGAAAATCGATTTATTTACTACGGAAGTTTATTGTTATCACAAAGGAAAAAAATTAGAATGCTATCATGTTATAAAGTGATAGTTATATTGAACAAACATGATAATGTATTGCATTTTATCATATTACAACATAATACTGATATTGTACGAATTTTTATGGATTCTGTGTTTTCCTTTATCCCTTTTATTTACGTACATACACACGCTGCAGCTTACAACCATACTTGTGTGTGACTGTTGCCAGTCATTTGTAAACAGACTGAAACTGATTAGACTACCCTTTGGGACCGCGGGAAACTAAACTCGCGCTACAATCTTTTGACCTCTCTTGGTTACATCCATAAGGTTTGCTAAGTGTGGCCATGCGCTGGATGGTGAATGTAATCTGTGTTTGTTCCATTTGTATGACATGTATAGCTTGTAACATTTCATGATTTTCGGCATTAAAAGCCAGTTTTTACACTTAACCAAATCTAACTGATTAATTGTAAAAATACTTAACCAAGTGTTCTAACACTTGGTTAAGTGTAAAACCAAGTGTACACTTGGGTTTTGGTCGCGTCCCAGAAACTTGTTACAGACGTGGGTGATGTACAGAGATAAAAATGATTGAACTACAGGAGAACGTAATAGTATGCGCACTCTGAGCAGGATCCTACATTGAATGGGAATGCACAGAAGGAAACGTCAGTCCGACTCTCTAGATGCATCGGCGTTCCTAACTGATCATCTGGAACGAAGCTGAAATTGGCTACTGGTTGTAGCTTCTGATTCGGGAAATGGCTATAGGGCGATTATTACAGAATGAAAGCTTCTTCAATCATAAAAAAGGCTCAGATTTGCTGAACACTTTCTGTTCTGCTCAGAGTGTGCATACTATTACTGATTTCAATCATAATGCAAAGCAGCATCAGTATCTCTCAATATTTTAGACCAAGCATGAACATGACCAACTCCCGTTAGCCTCTAGCCTTCATTATGCCTTCACTACAAGCATAATACCGCCACCTTCTGAATATGAAATTATCACGTTTATGCAATATAATTACTATGTTCGTACAATATGAATATTACATTTATACAATACATTATCATGTTTGTACAATATAATTATTATGTTATAACGTGATAGCACTCAATTTTGTGATAGCAATAAATGTCCGTAGTAAATAAATCAATTTTCAATAAGTTTTTTTGCACCAAAGAGTTAAGAATATATACACACGTTTTTACTGAGGCTCTTTAAATGTGTATATACTAGAAATTTTAAATTGACATTTGTGACTGTATCCAAAATAGACCAGGACATATTTGCTTATTGCGAGGGAACTCAACAATTAAGAGGAAACATAAAATAAATTTCCCCCCATGTCTCCTCCTTAGGAGACTCCTCCTAAGGAGCACTGGTGTGCTAAATCCACCAGTGTTTTCTTTCTCTTATTTAAAAAAAACAAATAAATTCATTCATATTCAGTCTGACACAGAAGCTGTGGTATATGTCACTGAATCAGTGACGCATGTATGTATTATTGTGCTTTTTGGGGGCATACGTCAAAGAAGCAAGAAGTTGACGTTATTAAGCTGTAGCTGGTTGTGGCACCCGTTGCCAGGTTGCGGCAGGCCACTGGCTGGTCTGGCACCCTGTGCTCCCTGGACATGTTCTCAGAGTGTGTTCTGGGGAATTGGCAGGAGTGCTGACAGACATATTCAATCTGTTTCTGGCCCATGCTGTGGTACCAACCTGCTTCAAAACCACGTCCAACGTCCCTATACCCAAAAACTCCAACCCATCAAGTCTCAATGACTACTGCCCGGTGGCCCTCTCTCTGATTATCACAAGGTGCTTAGAGCAGCTTGTCCTGGCACACCAGATCTTGTCTGCCCCCCACCCTGGACTCTTACCAATTTGCATACTGCCAAAACAGGAGCACAGAGGATCCAGTTTCCATAGCGCTGCACAATGTCATCTCACACTTGGACAGTTAAAACAACATCGCTAAGATGCTGTTCATAGATTTCAGTTCGGCATTCAACACAGTTATCAAAACTCTTCACAAAACTTGTTGACTTAGGCATTAGTCCCCTTATATACAACTGGTTACTGGACTTCCTGACCAGTTGACCCCAACATGTCCGGCTGGATAACTGCTCATTTGCCATCACCATAAACACCGGGGTACCAACAAGGCTGTGTGATGAGTTCTTTCCTCTACTCCCTTCTCACCCTGACTGCAAACCTGTCTATGGTTCTAATACCATCATCAAGTTTGCAGACAACACCACAGTGATTGGCCTCATCAAAAACAATGATGAGACTGCCTACAGGGAGGAGGTGGATTGTCTGGCTGAGTGAGGCCACACCAACAACCTGCTGCTCAATGCTGAAAAGACCAAGGAACTCATCGTGGACTTCAGGAGGACCGCTGACCCTCATTGACCCATTCACATCAAAGGGATGGTGATGGAGCGTGTGAGCAGCTTCAAGTTCCTGGATGTCCACATCTCAGAGGATCTCACCTGGACAACCAGCTGTTCCAAGCTGGTCAAGAAGGCTCACCAGCGCCTCTTCTTTCTGAGAACTCTGAGGAAGAACCAACCATCCTCGAACATCCTGGTGAACTTTTACTGCTGCACTATTGAGAGTATCCTGACCAATGGCATCTGGTACGGGAGCTGCTCTGCCTCGGACCAGAAGGTGCTGCAGAGGGTGGTGAAAGCTTCCCAGCGCCTCACCAAAGCACCGCTTCCTGCCATAGAAAACATCTACAAGAAGCTGTGTCTGAAAAGAGCTGGGAAAATCATCAAAGGCTGCGTTAACACTGCAGCCTGAAGTGTCCCAATTCCGATTTTGACGTAATGCGACCTGTATACTATCATTTCATGAAAGTCTGAACAGCACAGAATGCGACCCATACCCGATACGTATATGATTCAAATGCGACCTAACTTCCAAGTCGCATTCATCCGAAATGATCGTCACTGACACTGGACAAATGTCACTGTTCTGCGTCCTGCGCAAGCGGGAAGAATAACAACAACCATGACGGCCTATAATGAGTATTAAGTTGTTAATATGCTGCTCCCGTCGGACAACAACTTACTTACAAATATCTAAGCTATGCGCCACTATGTTTACTTTCGCAAGCACTGAGCACTTCTTTTTATGGTGATTAGCAGAACACTGAGAATGCCATCCAGCACACGGACTCTTCAACCTACTGCCCTCTGGGAGGCACTACAGGCGCTTACGGATTAGGATAATGAAACAGTTTCTTCCCCACACTCCTGAACTCCTGACATCTAAACAACTATGCTGTATTCTCATACACAACAACACACGGACTGATATACCACTTATTACCTGCTCTTAGCAATTAGTCACTATTGTATATACTGTATAGATAATCTACTCCTGCTTATAAAAAACTTAAATGTACATTTGTAATATTTTTTTTTTCTTTTTCTTGCTAAGCACTTCTGGATGGATGCAAACTGCATTTCGTTGCTTTGTACTTGTGACACGTGCAATGACAATAAAGTTGAATTCTATTCTATTCTAATTCTAAATGTATCTGTATCTAAAGCTTTGTAATTTATTTCTATAGTTCTAACAGCATTCAATAAACATGCTCTCTAAAGGAACCCATGCTGGTGTCAGAGTTACACCAGTTTTTTTCTGACTGCTTGCTAGTTAGTGTTGTCTTCCCCCTCCCGGACTGACACACATGCCCACGCGGACGCACACGCACATACACCTGACCTCTGGCCTACATGGAATGATGAAATACCCCTTTTTTATGAACATTTCCACTTTTTCTTACCGGGCAACAGCAGCTAATCTTAACTCTTCCTCAATCTGTCCCTCGTCACGTCTCTCTCATCATCCTCCTCCAACCATAATGAATCCCCTCAATCACTAATTCTCCCCCCTTCTCTGCTACTGAATCTGGTCCACACCAAAGTTTGTTTGTAATTAACATATCGGTTACATTGACACATTTTTCTGAATGAAAAAAAGGAACAAAAAGGGAAGCCGTTTGTTTGGTCTGATTGTTATTTATACAGACCGGGGTGGGGCCCACCGAGTAGGTGGGCGTGGACTAAGGTTTTTTTTCAATGCTGTGTTGCGCGCAAAGGATAAACCCACTAACGATAACCTTAAAGGGCGAAGCCTACACAAAATAGAACATTTATTTCATCATGTTGAGTTTTCAACCAAGCCAAATCCTCCCTTCTTGCTACCACTTCTTGTCCTCCATTGCTCTTGGTCATACGTCTCTGTGGACTTCATTACGGGTCTCCCTCTCTCCAATAACTTCACTATATTACTTATCATTGTTGATAGATTCTCCAAGGTGACATGGTTTGCTATCGACATCGGTCAGACTAAATCAAGAGGTGATTGATTTAGAACTTAATTAGCTGCTGTCTGCATACCATGAGGGGAGGAGGGTATAGCTAAGTAGCAGCAAGGATCTCAGTGTTTGTGTTTAGTGGTGCAGATTGGCTCCTTGCTCCCCTGTTGGTCCTTTCCCAATCTCAAGGTGATCAGTCCTGTGACTGTCCAAACTCTGCCTTCCTAGAAGACTAAGGATCTGCCCCACCTTCCATGTGTCATAGGTCAAGCTCATTTCCACATCATGATTTGTTCAATACTTTGAGGTCCCCTCTGTCTCTGCCTCCCTGCCAGATTATAGACTTAATTTCCCCAGAATACTCCTGCATTGCCTCAACCCTGGCAGATCTCTACAGTTTTTCTGATATCAGACCACACTGTTCTTTTCCACATTCCCTCTGCAGAAACAAAGTCACCAACCTGCCTCATCACACTGCTGGAAGCAAAGTCATGTTTACTGAACAAATTTACTACATTTTACTACTGCTTCTTCAGTAAACAATTTATTTTATGCTATCTGCTGTGTTGTGAGTGCTCAGCTTTAATCATTCCACAGATTTCGTAAAAGGGTAAACAACTTAGAGGGTTTAATTAATGGAAAGCATTTCACCATATAAAGTGATAGTGTGTGTAATACCTTCAGAGGTAGACTTTCTTTGTAAACTGTCTCCAGAAGAAGTGTTCTGAATTGGTACTATAAACAAAATTGAAATAGTTTGAACAAAATCTCTTCCTATTGTGTTAATGGGACATTCTTCTATTAGGAATACTTTTAAAGTTAAATTAAAATGTTCCAAAATAACAAAATCTTCCATAGGTGTACCTGTATTTATGACAACAATTTCTCCAAATGCTTTTTTCACAAAACAACACATGTCCAAGTTGCATGGAAGATTCACCTGATGGCTATCTAACATGCTTTATGGCACTTCCTACTTGTATATGACTTTTGGTTGAGAGTATCTAAGGATCTACACACAATCCCTGTAGTTCAAAAACCTAGAAAGAAGAATACTTTTAACAACTTGTTTTAAATATATTGTAAAAATTCATCAACTCTGCAGGTATAGATGGGTTGATGGATGGATTTACACACAGAAAGATATTGTAAAAATCTGTTACCAAGCTGTGTTTTTATAGAGAATCAAAGAATAAATTTGGTTTGATCTGGTTTTCAATAATGATAAATCAGTTATTGGTGCCAACTTGGGTTAAGAAGTGTTGAGGGGTATTGGCACCAGGAGTGGTGTTATTCTTGGACAGATTGATTATATACTAAGTTGTATATACAGGCTCTGTATATACAGTATATATACATATATACTGTATATACACACACACACACACACACACATATATATATATATATATATATATATATATATACTGTATATACAGTATATATATACTGTATGTACTGTATATATATATGTAAACTGTCTGTCAGAATTGGGTTTTCTCTGTGTTGATTTGAGTTTTTGAGAACTGTTGCTGTCTCTCGCCTGTGCTGCCTGGATTAATTACCAGTTGCTACCAGAGTCAGAGCTGTTTGCTGTTACTCATCTATGCTGCCTGGATTGTTTGCCTTATTCATCATTAAAATCATCATTCTTTCACTCCATCCTGGGTCCTCAGCGTCATCCTCTCCACCTCCTCCACCGCAAATCATGTCAGTAGGACCCGACCAGAAGTTACTATGGTGAGGAACGCTAAAGAAAAACATCTACAACATGGACCCAGCAGATCAGCTCCACACCACCTCTCTGGCTTTTCCCGAGGTCGGACTGAGCACCTCCACCTTTCTCCCCATTGACAATTCATTCCTGGACTCTTTCTCTGAATCCGATTACCTCCTTCTCATTCACCAATACAAGAATCAACCGACCATATTGGAAATAGTCTTTGAGCTCTATGACTCATTTATTCAGAAAAAACATTCAACAGATTTCACCCTTTGCCACTCACCTGTCACCCGCTCCAAGATTCCCCTCTTCTTTCGCCATGTTCATGACCTACCATTAGTCCCATTCCTCCGCTCCGCCACCCCAGTTCCAGCCTCTCTGTCGTCTCCGGAATCAGTACCATCTCCAGCCGGATCTCCGGCCACGCCTCCAGCGCTCGCCACATCTCCAGTCGCTGCAGCAGACTCTCCGCCCCTCGTCACCGCAGCTGTAGGCACTGCTCCTTTAGCTGCTGTTGCAGCCACTGCAGCCTCTCCGCCTTCAGCCGCTGCTGTCTCCTCATCCCTAGCCACAGTTCCCATGGTCATGGGGTTCAAGGTGGCCAGGCTGACACCTGGACGACAGGCGGCACAGCTGGTGGCGTGGTCAGCACCTGTAAGTGGGTTCTCTGCCCCTGTAAATGGGTGTTCTCCCTCTCCCTGTGGTCCTCGTCCTCTCCTCGTCGCCCCTTAGTGCCTCCTCGTTGCCCCCCCAGTGGCCCCAGAGCTCCCTCGTCGCCCCCCCAGTGGTCCCAGGGCTCCCTCGTCGCCCCCCGGTGGTCCCAGAGACTCTTTGTCACCTCCCAGAGTCCCTTCCGAGCCCTCTGCCAGCCCCCCACTCCTTTCTCAACGCCCCATGCGCCGATGTCACCCACCGGACCAGCCTCCAGTGGTCCGCCACCGTCCTAGGCCTGAGCTGCTCCGTCATCGCCCGCCGGACCTCACCCGAGGGGTCCGCCTCTGTCCTTGGCCCTAGCTGCTCCATCGTCGGCCGCTGGACCTTCCCCGACGGGTTGCCTCCTGCACCTTCGGCTACTGAACTGTTCACACCAGGCCCTGCCCTGACCGTGTTTTTGTTGTGGACTAAGTTTATTTTTTGTTTTTTCATGGATTCTGTGTCCTCAGCGTCATCCTCTCCACCTCCTCCACCGCAAATCATGACAGTCTCCAGAAGAAGTGTATGTATATATATATATATATATACGTACAGTATATACTGTATATACAGGGGTTGGACAGTTTCATTGTCCAACCCCTGTATATACGTATATATGTATACCCCTGTATATACAGTATATATATATATATATGCATTCTGATTCGTATATACTGTATATATGTACTGTATATATATGCACCTCCTTCAAATATCACCACCAACTTTGTACTTTGTAGATTCTATTGTTGGCTAGTGGTGGTCCATGATTAGAGTGTATATGGTAGTGGTTTTGGTGGGGGAGATGGCTGCCTAAATAATAATAATAATTTAGTGAAATTATTGTACATTCTACCAGATGTACTTTTGTATTGATGTATGTGTATATTGTGATGTATATTGTTGTTAATCTAACAATATATTCTAATAAAAACTATAGCGATAAAACTATAGTAATATCTAGCACAATGTCAATATTGATCAACATCAATAGAAAATACGTCTGATAATGTTGATAATTCCATTGAGCTCTGATCCAGAACCGCATTACATTCTGTAGGTAGATGAAATGGTAAAAATGGCTTTGTGCTTGTATAGTGCTTTATCAAGTCCCCAAGACGCCTTGCGCTTCACACTACAGTCATTCACCCATTCACAAATGGGTGACACGGGTAACAGTTGCGTGCTCCTGCGTGTACATACCCCCTCCCACCACCGCCATTACCCTCGTTTTTGTGTTTACTGATTGTGCAAGTGATTGTTTTTATGTTGCATTTTTATGCTGTATGTATTTTTCCGGCGTCCTTATATTCTGTTAACCTTCATACCTTTAGTATGCATTATTTAATGCAATCTGCTGGGTTTCCATAGAAAAAAATTTTAATCTAGTTTGAATAAACAACTGAGCTTACTTAAAATGTTTATATGACTGAATTGAAATTACTGTATTTTTATTGTAAAGTTCCCTGAGACAATAGTTGTTATGAATTGGCGTTTGTATAAACAAACTGATGCCCTGCAGTGGACTGGCAACCTGTCCAGGGTGTGCCCTGCTTCTCGCCCAGCTGAAAATAGGCACCAGCCCCCCTCACAACCTCAATAGAGATAAGCATGTAAGATAATGGAGGGATGGATAAATAAACTGAATTGGATTCAAATTAACTGCAGATTTGAATGCTAAGTTTAATGGAGCAGTTAAACTAACCTGTTGATTGAGCACTCTAAGTAGTTACTTCAAATGTTTTCACAATAGAATAAGCATACTTGTTATTTAACTTTTTTGCTTAAGGTGTAAGAAAACATTAAGTACATTTATGCACCAATTCAAACAACAGTTTAACTTTTACATGCTCCTACATTTAACAATTTTTTTTCTTGTTCTCCAATTGTAGGTGCAGCTCCTGTTATGATGGCTGAGCTGATGGGGTACTATATAATGGTCCTTTCAACTGTGGTCTTCTGGTCTCTCCCTTATAATACATCTTCCCTCAATCTGGATGATCCAAACGTCTGCAGTCACTGGGAGAGGTGAGTCAGAATTCTGCAGACATTTCTGTGTGGGGCTGAGAAAACTTGCAAGTACTTTTGATAGAATCTCCTTTATCAATTTGAGTTAAATTGATTTTATCATGAAACAATTTCCCCCCCCCCCCCCTCACATTAATTCAAGAAACTCTATTTTCAAAAGAATAGAATATTTTTGAAAAATGGGGGACAGAAGAAGATGCAGACCAAGAAATAAAAAAGATAGTGAGCTTCAAACTCACTGGTGTTAGGGATTGAATGTGATTACTGTAGAAAGAGCATGTGTGGTTATTCATGAGACAGTCATGCGGGAGTTTTGTTGCAGGCCCTGCAACCAAATTCTTTTGGACAGACTTCAATTCTCACAGACTTATCTCACATAACTTTGAAAAACAGTAGTCAGATAGAAGTGGCACACTGAGCAGTTTGAAATTTTAACTTATCTTACCTTCTCACGACAGACATAATGAATTTGCTTGTAAGTTTTAAGTGTCTTTCTTTGGTTTCAGTTACTCAAGGACGGTGACGGAGTCTTATGCTCATCGTTTTGATCAGATTTACTACGCCAACTGTCCAGACATCCTCAAGTGGTTCAAGTGCACCACATACAGGTCAGGAACATATCTTACCATACATCTAAGAGAATGCAGATTTTGTACCTGGTGTTTTATCAAAGTACAATTTTCACTTCTTAGTCATATACGTATGATGACAGAGTGGCTCACTTTTTTATAATCAGCTGTTTTATAATCTGTGAAAGCTTTTTAATTTAATTTATAAGGGTACTTTTACCCTTATAAGTTATAAGGGTAAATGTCCTCAACAAGTGACCTCTGTTCCCTGTGTGATTACAGGGAGATGTATCGGACAGCTTATCGCAGAGGAGAGAAAATCATGTACAGAATAAAGTCACAGTGTTGCCCAGGTTTCTTTGAAATTGGAGAGATGTGTGCTCGTGAGTGCCTGTATCCCCTCCCACCACCACTATTACTCTCGTTCCTCTGTATACACACGCAGAACCACACACACGTTAAATTAATCTTTTTCACCATATTAGGACTTTGTCTTAACATTAAGACAAAGTCCTAACAAATTCAACATTTTTGAATTTTGGCTGCCATCCAGCCAAAATTATTTATTGGTTATTGTTAACTAATAATGTCTAAGTAAACAATATCTAAGTATACATTAATGGTTAACAATTCCAACAATTAATTAATTAATTGTTTGCATTCCTAGTTTGAACAGATGAACACAGCACCTTCAAGAATATGGTAATTGTTCCTTAGGATAAACCAGACTTGTGCAACTCCACAATTCTTTTCTGGCTCTTTTGGTTTATTTCTTTTGTTTTTCTAATTGTGTCAAACAAGAAAGCTCTATGTACCAGGTGTGGTATAAAATACATCCACAGGTGTGCCTCCACCTGTGGAACTTAAATGTGTCAATTAAGCTAAGGGTGGTTTCCAAAGGCATGACATCATCTTCTGAGATTTTCCTCACTGCTTAAATTTGGTAAATGGTAATGTTTTTGATAATTCTAACTAACCTAAAACAGAGGAAGTTTGGTAAAATGTCTTCAGACAGTAAGGAAAAAAGGCGTATGTCTTTTATTCATTGTATGGAAACTTGTGGTTTCAATTGTATATTGGATGTTTTGTAAATTGCATTGTGGATTTAGAGAGCTCTATAGATAATCTGAATTTAATTGACATAAAATTAAAAAAGTCAAATGAATTCATCATTGTTTCTGCTTCCTCCTTGCACAGCACACTGTGAAGACAGCTGTGTTCATGGCAGTTGTATGGCACCCAACACCTGTCGATGTGAACCAGGCTGGGGGGGTTCCAACTGCTCCAGTGGTGAGTTCCTCAGCTGTTGCTGTCTGTGAGTGATCGTGTCACGTGTATGGCTGGTTTCCTGTGAAAGTACTCTGAACTCATGTTGAAAAAATGACTTTCAACTGCAGCCTATTAAACCACACAGAGAGAGATGGTTGCTTTGGTGTGAATGTCTTCAACAAAACAACATTAAGCTGCAGGTCATGTAAATGACCTGCAGCTTGATGTTGTTTTGTTGAAAATGATAAATATTTCCATATTTCCCAACTGGTTTCTGAGACAGCATATTCTGAAACCAAATCACAAGGACTTCTATCTTATATTTTTAAATAGAAGTGATATGTTTGCAAAATATTTTAACCTGTCAGTAGTTCAAGGTATCAATTATTTTCAGTGTAAAATCTGAATATGTTTGGTTTTACAGACAGGTAACAGATTTTAGAAAATATTAAAAAGCTAATGAGGTATACTAAGCTCTTATCTACTAACACTGAAATCCACAATTCAACAAAAATAAAAAAATACAATGTAATGTCCATGCTTTCATGTGTAATAATGTTCTTTTTTCTGTGTCCTGGGATTCGATGCTTTTTCAGGATAAAAACTTGGAACATTATGCCTATGATACCAGTTAAACTCCCCCAGCTCCCCCTCCCCTCCCAAAAAAGTCATTAAACTTGGGGCATCGTGTGATGTAGTATTCCCCCTTCTCTCTGCCCCCTTTTTGTCTAACTGCTTGAAGAAAAATAGAAAAAGGCCACCAGCACCAACCAAAAACAGATTATAAAGAAACTGAAACAATCATAATTTTTTAAAATTATTCTCACATCTCCCTCTCTATAAGTGAAATAAAATAAGTCATTTATGAAATGTCTACACTCAGTTGCTTTTGTACAAGAAATTGGTAACCTTTATTGTGTAATGGTTTTTGGAATAATTTGGGCCCACATGCAGTGAAGCTCTCAGGAGACCAAACAGTTTGCGAGGCAAGGACAGGTTTTACCTTGGAGATGTGGAACGTGGGATGGACTCTGAGACAGGCAGCTGTTGGACTGATTGACATATAGACTGATAAAGCGTGGACCCAGCTTCCTAAGGATGGATTTAAATGGAATGTCACGTTAAAAGACCCAAACGTGGACTTCCGGGTATGACCACAAGGTAGAAGGTCGCGTTCGACACTGCTCCTGACAAAAATCCTGCAGATTCCCTTTTAAAAATTACTGAACGCTACAACAACGATAACTGAGTTTGATTTGGGTGAAACTATGCCAGGCCCTGGAAGAACGAGCAAAGATAAGTCAAAAATAACTATGCAATCCAAGTTGACGGACTACGGACCACAAAACGTGGAGCTTAGCACAAACGAAGCTAGCAAAAAAGTTAGCAAGGAGCCGAGCAGCAGCAAGGGAGTTGAAGAAGAACTAGCAGCTAACAGCGGCAAAATGAATAGCTCACTCGGCGACAAAGCAGATATACTTGGAGCAATAACGAGCTTACAGTCTGATTTTTCTGGAAGATTTGACGATGTTATGACAGCAATAGAAGCAGTGAGGAAAGAAGTGGGTGAGTGTTCGAAGCGTTTGACGCATGCAGAGGAACGTTTGTCCACGATGGAAGACGAGCAAATGTAGCTAATTAACAAAGTTAAAAGCTTGGAGGAAACAAAGAAGCTAATGGAGGGAAAAAATAGTTGACATGGAAATGAGGTCTCGCCTCAACAACCTTAGATTGGTGAATCTCCCCGAAGGCGCAGAGGGCTCCGATGCCTGTGGATTTTTGGAAAGCTGGTTGTTGGAGTTGCCTGCCCTGAGAAATCCGCTGTTTCTCGAAAGAGCTCACCGCGTTGGCCCGAAAAGAAATGCATTAGCACCCCCAAGAACCGTAATTATGTGATTTCTTAACTACAAACAAAATGATCTGATATTCAAAGCAAGTAAAACAAAGACGGATATCCTCTACAAGAACCAGCGGGTGAGATTCTACAACGACGTCGCTAGATACACAAGCAGCGCAAGCAGTACGATGGAGTCCGCAAGCGCCTCCGCGAGCTCGGGCTGACACGGCATCATCCCTCCGGCTAAACTGGTGCTAACGTACCAAGGGGAAACCTTCAGGTTCAACACACCTGCAGAGGTCCAAACGTTCATCGATCGGATTCAGAAGGGACAGATAAGTGCAATGGAGTGACTGAATAGATTCAGTACTGATGGAGTGTAGCGTTGGTGCGTCTCTAATAAATATACCTTTTTGTTAGATCATCATTATGTTAACATGGTATAACGTGAAGTTGCACTCTTTATTATACTTTTTTTTATATATATATACACCTTATACTTTTAGTTTCATTGTTGTGTTGTGATGTTCTACCTCTATTATACACACTAGAGATCACCTCAAATGTATAGGGATAATTAGACTTTTGGAAACGCAGGAGAAGGTCGAGTACAGTAGAATAGATCATAAGGATCTATACATGTCAGTGGTTGGAAGCAACATACTGGGAGGGCCTGACCATTTGGTTGGGAACGAGGTTTTATTTGTTCAGGTAGTTCAGGGATTGTGGGTGTATGTTAACTGTTCAGTTGTTTTTGTTGCCCCTCTTGGACATATTTGTGGAGTTATTGCATCAATGTCTTTTAAGTTGCATCAATGTCTTTTAAGTTGACATGACGCAGAGGACGGAAATTAAATGCACATCCTGGAACTGTAGAGGCTTACATAAAACAAAAAAAATCAAACAAGTCATGAACAAACTGAAAGATTTAAACTCTAAAATAGTATTTTTACAAGAGACCCATCTCTTGGAGGAAGAAAATATAAAATTACGTAGGAGGTGGCAGGGGGATGTATATGTAGCTCCATTTACATCAAGAGCCAGGGGAGTAATGACCCTAATTCATAAATCTGTTCCTTTTCAGGTGACCAATGTTATTAAAGATAAATTGGGGAGATATCTGATTATTCAGGGGTCCATTTTACAAGAAACTCTGAACTTAGTAAATGTGTATGGTCCCAACACTGATGATGATGTTTTCTATACCAACTTCTTTCTTGCCCTTTCATCGCTGACAGGAAAATACATTATAGGGGGCGACTGGAACTGTGTTCTGGACCCCGCTCTGGACAGAGCTTCAGGAGCTGACCAAACGCACACCAGAAGTAGGGAAACAATATGTAATTTTATGAAAGAATTAAATTTAGTAGATATCTGGAGACATTTAAAACCCACTGAAACAATCTACTCATGCCATTCAAAAGCATTTAGAACATACTCGCGCATAGACTATTTTTTGATTTCAAAAGAATTACTCTCAAATATTACTGATTGTTGCTATGATAGCATACTAATATCAGATTACGCTCCCTGTAATTTATTATATTCTAATAACAACATGTTGAGAGACCCTCCTCGATGGTGCTTACACCAGAAATGGCTGAAAGATGAGAAATTTCTTAATTATGTTGGAGAAAAGATAGACGAATATTTCAGTTTCAATACCACACAAACTTCAGCCTGTATAAAATGGGACGCTTTTAAGGCATGTTTGAGGGGTTATATAATCAGTTACACCGCATCAAAATCTAAAGAACAACGCAAAAGCAGATCACAATTGGAATCTTAGTTTAAATTACTAGAACTACAAGCTTTTAGAAATGGCAACACAGAAACAGAGAAGGAGTTGCTGTTATTAAAGGCGCAATATGAAAAAGAATCTGCAGACAGAGCGGCCTCCAGTTTATTAAGATTAAATCAATCATTCTATGAACAAGGAGAAAAACAGGGGAAACTCTTGGCATGGCAAATAAAACAACTGGAAGTGCAAAAAAACACAACTTCTCTTATTAATAGTAAAGGGGAAACTTTAGTAGACCCAATCAAGATAAATGAAGAATTTAGAAAATACTATGAAAGGCTGTATGATTCTCAAGACACCTCCGATTTACAGGAACACGACTCATTTCTAAATAAGTTAATTATTCCCTCGATAGATGAAGGTTATAGAGAACAATTGGAAGCTGAAATTACAGAAGAAGAGCTGGGTAAGGCTATTGACTGCATGAAGGCAGGGAAGAAAGCTGGGCCTGATGGGTTCTCTAGAGACTTTTATAAAAAATTTAAAAAACAATTACTAAGTCCTATCTTAGAGATGTTTCAGGAGGCATATTGTAATGGTGGCCTACCAAAATCTATGACAAGTGCTTTAATCTTTGTGCTACCCAAACCAGGGAAACCCAGCAATAAATGTGAAAACATGAGGCCAATAAGTTTGCTTAATGCTGACCTAAAAATACTCTGTAAATTATTAGCAATACGCTTACAAGATTCACTTCCTTCAGTGATACACAGGGATCAAAACGGCTTTGTTTTGGGTCGGCAAGGTCTACACAATGTGAGGAGGCTTCTAAACATTATTCATGGCTTGGGTGTTAAATCAGGAACTGCATTTCTTTCTCTAGATGCCGAGAAGGCGTTCGACCGAGTCGAATGGGCCTATCTTTTCAACATTTTAAATAGTTTTGGTTATGGAAACAATTTTAAAAAATGGATACACTTATTATATTTAAATCCTACTGCAGAAATATTAACAAATAAAAATGTGTCCAAACTAATTGTTATCAAACGAGGATGCCGCCAAGGATGTCCTTTGTCCCCTTTGTTATTTACTTTAGCATTGGAGCCTCTTGCTATAGCTGTGAGGTCCCATAAATCTATAGCAGGCATTACAATCAGACAAGTAGAACACAAACTTTCATTATATGCAGATGACATAATCCTGTTCATTTCAAACTTAAAAGAATCCATTCCAAGTTTGCTTAATTTAATAGAGGAATATGGTCATATTTCAGGGTATAATATAAATAAAGCTAAATCTTCATTACTACTATTGGATGAAAAAGAAATGTCCCCAGAAATAAGTTCAGAATTTAAGGTTAGAGATTTCACTTATTTAGGAATTCAAATATTTTCAAATCTAGACATGATTTTAAAGAAGAACTATGAATGTTTAACAAAAGAAACCACTGAAAATATCAATAGATGTATGCCCCTTCCCTTATCACTGATTGGCAGGATCAACACCTACAAAATGAATATACTGTATTGTATATTTTTCAGAATGTCCCCCTGCTGCCTCCTGCAAACTGGTTCAATAATTTTAGGAAGTTAATTGTTGGGTTTTTATGGCAAAATAAACGGCCTAGGGTTAGAATGTCGCTCTTACATTTACCTCACAATGAGGGAGGACTAGGGTGTCCGAATATGAAGTGATATTACTGGGCAGCCCAACTTAGGACTATTAGATATTACTTTAATGACAGAGACGCCCCGCAATGGACAGAAATGGAATCTGAATCTGTAAGTCCACCTTTACCTGTATACATTTTTTCTGATTCAGTCCCAAGACTGTTGGGAAAAACAGTTAATCCTATTGTTAAAAACATGATCAAAATATGGTATGAAGTAAAGAAATTCACAAAAGAACCAGTTACATTATCACAGTTTACTCCTATATGGGGAAACCAAGATTTCAGTCCTGGAAGAGCAGAGTCTGTATTTAGACAATGGGCCGCAAAGGGAATAGATAAAATTCATGATTTGTATCAAACAAATTCAGCTTACATGGTGTCTTTTGAAGAATTCAGGCAAAAATTTAATATAAATAGAAAATACTTCTTTAAATACCTTCAGCTTAGAAGCTACATTAGGACAAAAAACAAAGATTTAACCAAGCCACCAAAGTCCCAGCTAGAAGAAATGGTTTGCAAAGACAGCGCAAGTAAAGGTGCGATTTCAAAATTCTACAACTTTATGGTTTTAAATTCCCCAGAGGACTCAGCACTGAAACTAGAAGCCTGGAAATTAGCCCTGGGAGTAAACCTGTCACTGGAGGACTGGCAGTCTGACTGTACAAAGGCTCAGAAACAAACTGTTAACTCTCGCTTAAGGTTACTACAATACAAATGGTTAATGCGAATCTATATTACACCAGTCAATTTAAATCGGTACAATCCTAATATACCAGATATATGCACAAAATGTTTAGAAGAAAAGGGGACTTTGTTCCATTGTATTTGGGAATGCAGGGAAATTCAAAAATTTTGGAAAGCAATAAAAAGAACTGTAGAACATCTTGTGCCAAAAGATGTTGCACTAGACCCGGTTTTCCTAATTTTAGGTTTGTATCCAAAAAATACCTTGTTTACCAAATGTGAGCTACTATTGATTGATATGTGTCTACTTCAAGCTAAAAGACTGATAGCACTATTCTGGAAGAGAACAACAGGACCAGGCATCAAACAATGGATCAGGCAAATGCTGAAGACTTTACCTCTGGAACGCATAACATATCTCCAAAAAGGGAAAAGCGAATTATTTGAAAACATTTGGAGACCCTTCAGGAATTTTGTTGAAGGAGAGGACTTGTCACAAGACGAAGAAGCCAGCTAAAGACGAGATTAATGTCAAACCATAATGTTAAACAAGGGAGCCTCAGCAGTGGACTATTATCTCCTGTACACTTAAAGGAATGTATGCAGATATGTATCTAAGAGGGCGTTTGTTGGTCTTGTTTATTGTATTGGTTATATGGTAGGTATATCTGTAAAAAACACAATAAAAATATTGTTGGAAAAAAAAAAAGACCCAAACTTTCTGCCCAGGTGCCAGATCTGATTTGTCCGGAAAAATGCTGAAGGTTTGTTGGCAGTAAAACTGCTCAGATCAGCGATCAGGAACTTAGTCCAAACTTTCTTCGTGGTTACCGTGGCAGGAAAACACAGGACAGGTTAAATTCACCAGAAAATAGGTAGGGTTGCCACCTTTCAGAAATTAAAATAAGGGACGCCCACGCCCACTGTCATCCTACTCTCGTCGGGTGAGATGGCCACTGCAGTGATAGACATCATTAATGGCAGTGTATTTTGTTTAAAAACAAAAAGTGATTCATAGAGCAGTCATTCATACATAGAGGTACAGTATCCCAAAATTGTACTCCAATCAGATTAGCAAATGTTCAACACGGTTTTAATTAAGTAAAAGTAGAAAGGAACTGTCTAATAAATCAGTCAAGCTTTAACTAAGCAAGTGTAAAAAAAAAATTGGGTAAAAAGTCTACTCAACACCTGATCACAACACCTGATTTAACTTTTTTTTCTCAATTGCTTGTATTCATTCTCACTGAGACTGTTCACTGAGATGTGCGTCTTTCCACTCACATCTGTATTTTTGCAACAGTTTTTGCTTCTAAGGACATGGCGGAGGACATCTTAAAAGAATGCAGGTTGATAGCAGCTTAATTCAGCTGTTTAGTGTCTGTCACTAGGCAACCATGACAACAGCACCGGACTGTAGCATTCTGGGGGGTCTTTTATAGCTCCCGCCACGACAATTTTGCTGACTTTAATATTTCCTGTGTTTTAGTTTGGTCATTATTGTTACACTGATAGGTGTGTTTGTTGGACATTTATATAAATACAGAAAAAATCACATCCCGTAATACAGGATGCAACATCCATCCATCCATCCATTTTCTTTTGCTTTATCCGGGGTCGGGTCGCGGGGGTAGCAGTTTCAGAAGGGAGGCCCAGACCTCCCTCTCCCCAGCCATTTGTTCCAGCTCCTCTGGGGGAATCCCAAGGCATTCCCAGGCCAGCCGAGAGACATAGTCCCTCCCGCGTCTCCTGGGTCTTCCCAGGGGCCTCCACTCCAGCGAGAACTAGCTGAGTGAAGCTGACACCCCACCCACGTCAAAAAATTCAGCAAATAGTCTGAGTGGTTAGTGCTCCGTTAGTGCAGGTTTGTGCCGTTAAAATTTTCGTTTGTGCAGCTTTGGTTTCTGAGATATTAAAAATTATTTTTTAGGTCATCCAGAGTTCACCATCCCCCCATGTTGCTCCAAAACAAACCAAACTAGGCTACTTCGTTAGTGCTCCGTTTGTGCAGGTTTGTGCAGTTAAAATTTTCGTTTGTGCAGCTTTCGTTTTCGAGATATTAAAAGTTATCATTTTGGCCGATGACGTTACCATCCCCCCATGTTGCTCCAAAACAAAACAAACTGGGCTACTGCTCATTATGAGATATTACATAATTTTCTTTCATACGCCAACTGACTTCACCTAAATTGATGACTGTGGCCTGCTCTGGACATAACCACATAGCAAGCAGTTATTAATTTCGTATGTTATTGTGTAAGTTAAATTCTGCAGATTTTCAGCTGTTGTACAATGTGTACCTTCTTTTGTTTTGAACTTCAATAAAGATTTAGAACAAGAAGAAATTTGTCTCATTTCAAGAAATTCTTTTAGATAGTAATGTTTTCTCACCAATATAACTTTCTCCACAATAATTGAATCCTGTCAATACAGGACATGCGGCCGTGACCATAACGTAATGTGTGTATTTGTATTCAATTTCAATTTCCTGAGGGAGTTTTCCCAAAGGATCAATAAAGTACAAGTCTAAGTCTAAGTCTTTGGTTTCGGAGGTGGTTTCAACAATTACATTCACATTGTTGACTTACTTTCTGTTGATTATGCAGCAAAATGGTAAAAAACGACAACAACAAAAAATCCATAGCTAACATGCTAGTTGCTTGAGCAAATAAAGTTTTTGCAGAGTAAAACCGGAAGTGCACGGCAGCGTCATTGGTTCAACAAAGTTCATCCAAGTAATGTACTTAATATTTAGTAAATATATTTTAAATGCAACGAGTTTCATTTCATCCAATTTCTGACATTAAATGTATATGCGTGGGCTTCAAAGATTTTTAAAAGCACGTAAAATGTTTTGCCAACTTTGACAAAGTTCTCACACAACGTCAACTGTGATTGGCTCCACCCACACTGTAGCAAGTGTTGTTTTTGCGGCAGAGCAAGTGTAATTTCAACCTCTCGTTGAAATTATTCTAGCAGTCTGAAAGAAATCGTTTTGAAAGAGTCATCTTTGGAATTTTTCCAACCCTGATTTTGATTTTTGAACAAGGTAAGTAAATTAATGCTCAGGTTTCATATAAAATGTTGACTCGATGCAATCCATCCCCATAAAAGCAGAGAGGATGTATGCATGGATAGCTTACATATCCATTTGTTTAAATTCACAACTTATATTTGAAGTCCAGAATTTTTAAACCTGTTGAAACATAGATAATTTATTCCAAAGGGAAATAAAAATTTAACAGGTACTTAAATTGCCAATTCACAAGACTAGTAACAATGCATTATTGAAAATTATCTTGTAAAAAAAAAAAATTGCTTAAATAGTAGAAATGAGAAACTGGGAAAGCCAACTTAACTTTTTTTAGTTCAAGACTATTGTAATTGTGCAGCCTCTGCTAGAATGTCAATGTTTTGTGGCTTCTTTGAAATTATGTAGACCAGAATTATTATTTTGAGCAATGCTAATCAAAGCCTTTTTATTTTTTAACTAGATGCCTCGACAGCCAGCAGTGGACAGAGAGTCTCTTTTTGCAGTTCTCTGCAAGTCAAAAGAGGCTATCCTAGAAAACGGCAATATAGCCACTCCAGCTGCCGCTGTCTGGACAGAGCTAAGTCAGCAGTTGGGAAATAAAATGTCTGCAAAAGCCCTGTACACATTTGTAAAGCTAAACAGACAAAACATATGGTCAAGCTTGGAAATAAATGATCAAGAAAGTGATCCTGAAAGCCCCGTGGACACAGAGTTTGACTCAGGCACAACTTCTTCTGAACAATTTACAGATTTTCAGCTTGAAGTTCCATTTGAAGAATGGATTAAATTTATACCAGAAAGAGTTGAATACAATGACAAGTTTCCATCATCTGGCAAAAGGGAATACACAATTTTAAAACCTGGCACTTGGAGTCACATAATTAATGATCTGGTTTGGAAAAAGTTGAAAAGCACATGTACATTTGTATTGCAAAGAGCAAAAGTTTATCCAACTGTCACTAGTAAGTACATTGATATCAAAGGCTTCTGTAAAGAGTGTCAAGGCCATGTTAAAATGACATGTGACAGAGAGCCAACGGTCAACAGCCCAATGGTGCTCCATCCAAGGTGCCGACATCTCCCTGCACACTGGCCAGTCCAAAGGATTCATGTCAGGAACCCTTCGTGCACAGGTTTCAAAAGAGTTGTGTGAGGGTAGGATGGAACCAGCTGTATGGAGGTCAGCAAAGGCATCAGAGTTGATGGATATTGGAGATCCCGAGCTAAGTCACCTTCCAAACCTGGCAACCTTATGAAAAGCCAAGCAGGAGAGAAAAGATTTGAAATTATGTATTGACAGGATTCAATTATTGTGGAGAAAGTTATATTGGTGAGAAAACATTACTATCTAAAAGAATTTCTTGAAATGAGACAAATTTCTTCTTGTTCTAAATCTTTATTGAAGTTCAAAACAAAAGAAGGTACACATTGTACAACAGCTGAAAATCTGCAGAATTTAACTTACACAATAACATACGAAATTAATAACTGTTTGCTTTGTGGTTATGTCCAGAGCAGGCCACAGTCATCAATTTAGGTGAAGTCAGTTGGCGTATGAAAGAAAATTATGTAATATCTCATAATGAGCAGTAGCCCAGTTTGTTTTGTTTTGGTGCAACATGGGGGGATGTTGACGTCATCGGCCAATATTATAACTTTTAATATTTCAGAAACCAAAGCTGCACAAACGACCGTTTTAACGGCACAAACCTGCACTAACGAAGCACTAACGAAGTAGCCCAGTTTGGTTTGTTTTGGAGCAACATGGGGGGATGGTGAACTCTGGATGACCTAAAATATAATTTTTAATATCTCAGAAACCAAAGCTGCACAAACGAAAATTTTAACGGCACAAACCTGCACTAACGGAGCACTAACCACTCAGACTATTTGCTGAATTTTTTGACGTGGGTGGGGTGTCAGCTTCACTCAGCTACCAAAGCTTATCAAATGCTTTGTACACTTGGTCAGACAGAGTTAATGCGCGCGGCCGCACTGAGATCTGAAAAACTCGTCCCTCAAACTTGAGCAACCACAACAGTTTCTGTAATTCTTATTAAAAACTCAAAATAAACGAAATGGAAGAGCTATTAAAACCACATTAGCATCATTGAATTAAATCTCCTGTTTGTTGCTTATCTCTGCGCGCAGTGCAGCGGATTTTACTCATCTTGCAGGGCCGGTGTTATGCCGAGAAACGCATGCCTGCCGAGAATTACATGCCCTGTCGCGGGAGCGCGCATCGCTTTAAAATCTCGCATATTGATAAGAAAACGGACTGAAATACACGGAGCCCCCTAGGGGATATGGGGAATTTTTTTTCTTTTGCGTTCCCTCGCAAAACCTTTTGCTTTCTGCTTTAATATAAGGTTATGTGAGGTTTTTCCATGAATGTTAGAATCTTTTTGTGAAATATCTGAAGTTTTATATCTTTCTTTAGGATAGAAAGGCACCACAAACCTACGATATAAACAGAAACCTTCCGTAAGTAGGAAAGAAATAAAAATACATCCTAATTTGGACTATTTCTGAGTTATTATCGCGGGTAATAAGTCATGACAGTTTTGATTGTGTCTCTGTTGTGTTCGTAGTCTGAATGGTTTAAAGAGCTGCTTTCAGTGCCGCTCCATCTTAGCCTTAACAGACATAAACATGCAGTAAAAAAATCGATTTTCAATCAGTGTTTTGCACCAAACAATTTTTTTTAACATTTTTATTAGTTTTGTGTTTTCACAAACAGAAAAAATAGAAAATTGTACACTGTGCTGCCAGTCACCTTACATGAGTATGAGATACGAAACAGAAACAAAAACAACAACAAAACAAAACAAAAAAAACAAACATGAAAAAATAATTTAAAAAAAAAACATAAAATAAAAGGAAGCTGCCGTACAATGTAACATTCACGTTAAATCATGCCTTCAGTGGTCGGCAAACATTAACAGACATGTTTACAGCCTGACATCAACACAATCATATCTAGCCTGGTGATCAGAGAAAGAGGAAAGATGCATAGGAATGCAAAAGGAGGATGTCCATTAGTTAAGATCTGGTGAGACCTTCCACTTTATAGGATTCTGACCTCTCATCACAAGTCTTGTCAGCTCTTTAGGTAAATAGTTTAGCACAGGAGACCACATATCAATGAAATGTTTCTCATTACCCTTAAGGACTGCACTAATTCTTTCATGAGGGAGGACCCTAAATATTTCTCTATACCATTGTGTGATAGTTGGTGGTTTATCCTTAATCCAATTAATTAAAATGCATTTTCTAGCCAAAAGCAATAATTTGTCACAAAGTTTGAAGTGCGACTGAGTGACTGATTTTGAAGGGAGGCCAAGAAGAAACAGACCTGGGTCAGAAATAGTCCAAATTAGGATGTATTTTTATTTCTTTCCTACTTACGGAAAGTTTCTGTTTATATCGTAGGTTTGTGGTGCCTTTCTATCCTAAAGAAAGATATAAAACTTCAGCTATTTCACAAAAAGATACTAACATTCATGGAAAAACCTCACATAACCTCATATTAAAGCATAAAGTACGGCGCCCACCGTAAGAAAGGCTAACAGTATTCAATTATGCTGCATAACTGACCTACTGGTCAGTATTGCGAGGGAACGCAAAAGTATTGCGAGGGAACGCAAAAGTATTGCAAGGTAACGCAAAAGAAAAAAAAATCCCCATGTCCCCTAGGGGGCTCCTATTGATATAAAACTCATCCCAGGAGTTCATAGAACAAGTGTGATTATGTAGAAAAAGTTATTTCACTCTTAACTCTTTATTTCTCCATGTTAGCAGGGGATGCATTTTTTGGCAATATGGATTTTGTTCCTGCCGATATCTGCATGCCCTCTCTATTTCCCTCAAATATTATCCTATTGATATAAAACTTATACCAGCAATTCATAGTACCAGTGTGATTATGTAGAAAAGGTGAAATCCCTCTTAACTCTTTATTTTTTCAAGCTAGGAGGGGGATGCATTTTTTGGCAATATGGAGTTTGAGCCTGCCGATATTTGCATGCCCTCTCTATTTTCTTCAAATGTTATCTGTTGATATAAAACTTATACCAGCAGTTATGGGAACAAATGTGATTATGTAGAAAATTTTATTTTTTTATTATCGCTATTGCAAGGATACTGAAGGAAATAAATCTGACAATGCAACCTTGCTAAATGTAAAGCATGCACAAACAATTTTGGTTTAACATAAAAATTAAATCACTTTTTTATTAATTTCAACAAAAGAATATTCATAACAATATTTTTTCTTAACTCACTTGGAGAGTCCCAAAAAGATGTGAAGAGGTGCTTGGAAGCAACAAGGTGAGAAAAGCAAGAACAATTATTGTTTATTATAATAAAAAATGTCATAATTGGATAACTGGAATGTTAATTTAACATTTTATCCTCTCAACAAGGGCATTTATGAGAAGCAAAGGGATGAAAGTATCAATGTGGAAATGTGAAACAGTATAACATGCCATCCAGCAAGATATGGTTTCATGTGGTGTATTTGCGCTTAAAGTAATTGCTGTTAAAAAAAAAAAAAATATATATATATATATATATATATTACTTGACTATGATTACTTATATTTCCTATGTAATGTAGAACATTGTCTGTTTACAAATCAATTTATATAACCTTTATGTGTACTGTTCT
The DNA here is from genome assembly GCF_003331165.1 of Xiphophorus hellerii. NCBI lineage: Eukaryota > Metazoa > Chordata > Actinopteri > Cyprinodontiformes > Poeciliidae > Xiphophorus > Xiphophorus hellerii. The sequence continues at coordinate 29,446,984 of NC_045679.1, read as the reverse complement.
GTCTCTTATACATATATGTATATCTATCTATATCTCTGTCTGAAGATAGATAGAATTATATATCAATATATTGGTATACATGCTAGTTTACGTTTTTGATGTTGTGAAAAAAGATTAATATGAAAGTGGTGGTCTAATAATCACATTGCCATTAATCTAATGCTATTTTGTAGGAGTAGAACTTTTAAGATGATGAACAGCTTTGGCTTAACAACTTAAACTGTGCATTTAAAATATAATGTAGTTTATGAATTCTATTGCTTTATTACATGGTTGATTTATCTTAATGACAATGGAAAGAATCTGAAATAAGTATAGCAAAAATGTTAAATTATTCATAAATGTCATGACCTCTACAGTATACATGTAGACATACATGTAGACATATTAAAATTTTCTGAATGCCATTTTTATACTTTCAGTGGCTCAAGTTGGAGAAAATTACAAAAAAAGTAAACACTAAATGATACTTTCTTTTACCATAAATCCCAGAAATCCTTAAATACATATGTGTTTCAATTCATGAATAGACAGACACCATGTGAGCCTGCCTAATATGCCAATATGATGTGCAGTTTCTATTAATTGTATCTATTTATGAGACCAGACATTATCAAAAAGGGATGATTAGACGACTGAGATCTACACAGAGGATTATTGTTGTTCCACTTTTAAAAGAACACTAACAAATGGAATTATTTAAAAGAAAAAAAACGCAAAAAAATACCATTAAGTTTATTTTATAACATTGATTTAAAGATGTGGTTTGTTTTTCTGTAGAGTCAGTGGAGACTCTACAGACTGTGGAAGTGAGGACACATAAGATCATATGTGGGTAAGACAACAATGTAATGCAGCGAAAAATCAATTCAAGCAAACCATATACCATCCTTAAAATAGTTGCAAAGTATTTAGATATACAAAAATAAATCATAATAAAATAAATAAACACCCAAGGCAGGTAAGTGGGAAGTGTTTTTTTAAGTACGGTCGTAAAACATGGTGCTAGAATTTTTTTTACCTCCATACATGTCAGGAACATGCTGTCATCTCCTCAAATAAAGTTCTACCAATCATATATTGATGATTAAGAAGAAGCTTTATGTTGACAAAACCCAATATCACCTTCAGTAAACAGATAAGGAACTAAAAATGTTCTTTATGTTAAATATTCTTTATGTTGTTATTGCTGGTATAAGTTTTATATCAACAGGATAACATTTGAAGAAAATAGAGAGGGCATGCAAATATTGGCAGGAACAAAATCCATATTGCCAAAAAATGTATCCCCCTGCTAACATGGAGAAAGAAATAGTTAAGAGGGATTTTACCTTTTCTACATAATCAGAGTAGTTCTATAACGGCTGGTATGAGTTTTATATCAATAGGATGATATTTGGGGAAAATAGGTATGGCATGCAAATATCGGCAGGCTCAAACTCCATATTGCCAAAAAATGCATCCCCTGCTAAAATGGAGAAATAAAGGATTAAGAGTGAAATAACTTTTTCTACGTAATCACACTTGTTCTATCAACTGCTGGGATGAGTTTTATATCAATAGGATAATATTTGAGGGAAATAGAGAGGGCATGCAGATATCGGCAGGAACAAAATCCATATTGCCAAAAAATGCATCCCCCTGCTAACATGGAGAAATAAAGAGTTAAGAGTGAAATAACTTTTTCTACATAATCACACTTGTTCTATCAATTGCTGGTATGAGTTCTATATCAATGGGATAATATTTGAGGAAAATAGACAGGGGATACAAATATCGGCAGGCTCAGAAATTAAAATGCATGCCCCTTACATTAATAGAGTAGACTGTTGAGGATGATATAAAATGTTCTACATCAGGGGTTTTCAAAGTATGAAAGTGTGAGCCCCCCTCCAAGGAGCACAATGCCTGCTGCGCCCCCCCCCCCCCCCCCCCCCCAATAATCAACCCACACACAAACAAATGCCACTACAAAACACCTTCTAATTGCTTTTATTTTAGAACCATCTCATCTTTTAAAATGACACTTTATCTGAATGAAATTTAACACATGAACATTTTAAAACATTTCCTCCCATTTTAATTATTTTATCAGGGCCTTTGTATGGCAAATACGCCCTTTTTTCATTTTTCTAATGATAAGAACAACCCCAAACTCATTTTTTTCATTTGTTTTTTTCTGTGTGCACAGCTCCTTCAGCTTCCTCTCAAAAAACTCCCGCGGCTTGGTCACTAAACTTGGGTGCTTTGTTTCAATGTGACGCCGGAGCTTACAGGGTCTCATGCTATCATTAGCCAGAACCTCCTTGCAGATTACACATTGCGGCCTTGGAGCATCATCGGGAGCAGTCCAGGAAAATCCAAACTTTAAGTAGTCGTGGTCATACTTCCTCTTTTTTCTACTTACGCCAGAGCTTGCCTCCCCTGCCTTTTTCTTTACTAAAAATTTGTCCATTCTTTCTCTCACATCAGTAGACAGCAAGCAGATAGCTTCTTTTCCGGTTTATTTTTTCCCTCGCACAGCGCCTCCCCTAAAGTGCTCTGGCACCCCCTAGGGGAGGCGCGCCTCACACTTTGAAAACCGCCGTTCTACATAATGGGCTTCTGTTTTGTAATGCTTTAAGCCATTATGGTGTTAAAAGAAAAATCGGGGAAATTCAAACCATCTGCGGAGAACATTTTCATCCGACACTGAAAAACGTTCGACTCATATGTCTCAATAAAGGTATAAAAACCGTATTTATTTCAATTAATCCGCGAAATAAAACCCACCGTTTTATGGCTTACATGGTTAAGAAACATGATAATGTTACGAATATCTTTAAAATGTTCCTCTTTAGTCATATTTCAGTCCGTTTTCTCATCAATATGCGAGATTTTAAAGCGATGCGCGCTCCCGCGACAGGGCTTTCAATTCTCGGCAGGCATGAGTTTCTCGGCATAACACCGGTCCAAGGCTGTATGAGGCCTTGTGCAGAATTTGACTTTAGAAGCCCATCTTGCTGCTAAAAACATCAGCACCTCTAACAGCTTCTGTGTTTTAGTGAAATCTAGGACAGGGGGAGTAGTTTAATTGGTCAACCTAAAAAGCAATAAGTTTTAATTGCAGTTTTTTAATTTGTATTTGTGAACAAACAGATCTCAAACTCAAAGATTAAACTCACAGCATCAGATTGTTGCTATGGTAACAAAACAATCTAACTCTGAAGATTGTTCTTTGAACTTTTACAAAGTAAACTTGCCAGCTCCTTAAAATCTTACATTTTAAAGCCAACCAATTTAAATAATTTAATTTATTTATGCTGAAACCATTAAATCAAATTCAGCAGCATTTATAATTTAAATAAACAAATGTTACATTTATGCATCTGTGGTCTATGGGGGGCCTTATGGAGCCACTGACTTAATTTGGATTAAACGGAAGTTCAAATAATTTATATTCATTTTAATTGTATTTTTTTATTAGTTGTTCTTAAGACTAGTTAGTTTAAATAGCATTTCACTGGTGATGTTTTCCCGTTACATATAATAACCCAGTAATATTTTTACTTTTCCTGTCTACTTAACATCTTTTAATACAAAAACACGGTGGACCACCTGTGGTCCGCCTCAGTGCCCCAACCACCAGGCTTAGCAAGTTTTTTGGGGTAAACTGTGGAACGGTTGGAACAATCGTGCAGGACACAGACTTTAGGCATTTTGATGCTGGAGCAACAGAACTAAATGGGGTGTTTTTAGTTCCGGCCCTCCATCTGCATTGGGTGACGTCGGCACTATGTCATCTGAAACCCAGCAATAGGAGGGGAAGTTAGGACAATTGACATGATGCCGGCCCCCATGCGGAAGTAGAGCAGTCCTCCGACAACCACAGTTATTAAGGCAGACTAACAGACCTCAATGTGTTACCCTAGACATTTTTTTGAGTCATTTTTGCCTTATAAACCAACACTGAGGCAAAGGCGGCCGGCAAGAAAATTCTGTAACTAGTCCTACGTCAGGTCTGTAAGGTTATTAGCGGGAAATAAGAAATCAACGATAAAGCCCAAGAGGAAAAATGAGGGACAAAAAAGTCTGATTGGATGTAAGTGTGAATGCTGCGGGACAAAATGGGTGAGTAATTACTTAAATATTACTGGCTTGTGAAAATCTGCCGGTATCTAAAATAGTTTAAATGCCAATATAGCAGTTAGCGCAATCTGTTTTCAGGCTGCCATAGAGCTACAGTTACAATCTACACGCATAAAATCCAGCATAACTACCTTCACTTATTGATCTGGAAATGATTAGATGTTTAGGATTGTTATTTTAATTTAACTGAGTTGTGAGTCGTTAGGAGCCCTAAGTCGTTAGCATGGAGCTATCAGTAAGTATCGTTATGATAAAAACTGGGATGTTTACTACCAGTTACCTTCGCTGACAACTTAGATCATGATTATCTATTATTTTCCTCAAAATCTCTCTGACTGCAGCGTGTTTTCTATGATAGATACTGTCAATATTGTCGGAGTGCTGTACTTGGAACACTGATTGCTCAGTTGCTGACAAATGCCCTGGAATGATTGGGGGAGGACTGCTCTATGTCAGCATGGGGGCAGAGCCGGTGTCAAGTCAATTCCAAGGGCCCTTGACCGACGGGGCCAGCCCACAAAAAATTGTTTTATTTTTCTTATTGAAATAGAAATAAATAGGGGCCCTGTCAATTACATAATTAATCATATAGTGTTTTTTAAAATAGTTTTATCAGTAAAAAAATGTATGTTACCTCCTCCCAGACCAAAAACCACACATCTATATTTTCACTGAACCCCCTGTATCACCTGAAATGGTTCATTCCTACTTAGCGCACTTGACGGTGTCCAGCAGCAGTCAGTGGAAGACAAGAGCTACTGTGGCAGTTACTGTGCTGCCTAGAAAAATACTAAAATCAGGTTTTCAAAAGGAGAGAGAGAGAGAAAAAGACAAGAGTGTCAATTTATAACCCAGTTTTTCTCCAAGAGAAGTGAGTAGACTGTGAGATTCTCAACCATTTACATATTTAGCTTAGCTACACACTACTGTTTGCCTCCATTTCACTAGCATTTACTAAATGAAGGAAATAATTTAACATCATATTCATAAATTTAACATGTCCCTGTGTCTCTTACCACACTTAACAACAGACGAGTCAGTCAGCAGCAGCTCTAACCCCAATATCAGCATAATCCCTCCCCCCTGTCCCAGTGTAAAAGGTGAGCATTGTCACTGTGTCCAGTGACAATGTAGTTAGCATCATTACAGGGAATTTTCTCATTTCTCTACTACTCTCTTTACAATTACACAACAAAAACTATGTATTTATTACTCACAGAAATTCAAACAATATTTATAAAATCTTCCATTAGCCTCTCTAGAAGTAAGTGAATGAGGTTGATTGACAGTGAAAAGCCAAGACTGTCCTCCTGGTTCTGATTGGTTGTTTTTGGTCAGAACGGTGCATTTCTGCTGCGAAAGGGGGTCCCAATTAAATTTTTTATCATGGAGCCCAAGATTCCTGGCAGCGCCCCTGCCTCAGACAGCCAAAAATATAAAGTTAGGTGCAAATTCTGGTATTTTTAAAAATTGTTACCAAAATATTTATACAAATAAGGAGTTAGGTTTGGAGGCTGGTTCTAGACCAAATTTACCACAGGGGCCAGAATAGTCAGCGTTCTTTCATGGGGAACACTTAAAAAAGAATGAAGCAAAAAACAGACTAATATTTCATCATTTGATGTATTAAGTGAGCCAAAGAGCCATTTGCGTCTCCAGAGAAACATGTTGCAGACCCCTGAGCTAGCAGATGGAAAATGCGATCCTATCTTGATGCAACAGCTAAAAGTGCAGTATCATAATTTTAAATTCATTGTTGAAGTGAAATTATGAAGGTAAAAAAAATCCTCCACTGAATATTAGCAAAAGACATTTCTTCTTTTCCTTTCAGCTTTTTCCCACATAAGGGTCGCCTCAGCGAGTCATTGGTCTCCATGTAACCCTTTTTTCCGCATCTTCTTCTCTCACACCAACTACCTTCATGTCCTCTTTCACTCCATCCATAAATCTGCTCTTTGATCTTCCTCTTGGTCTCTTTCCTGGCAGGTCCATCCTCAGCATCCTTCTACCGATGTATTCATCGGTAGAAGGATGGTCCAAACCATACATGTACCTCTGTATGGTTTGGACAGAGGTACATGTCCAAACCATCTCAATCTGGCTACCCAGACTCTATCTCCTACACATCTGACATGAGCTGTTCCTCTGATGTATTCATTTCAGATTTTATCCATCCTTGTCACTCCCAAAGAGAACCTCAACATCTCCATCTCTGCTACCTCCAGCTCTGCCTCCTGCCTCTTCGTCATTGCCACTGTCTCTAAACCAAACAGAATTGCTGGTCTCACTACGGTCTTGTACACCTTTCCCTTCATTCTTGCTGATACTCGTTTATCAAACATCACACCTGACACTTTTCTCCACCCGGTTCACCCTGCTTGGACACGTTTCTTCACTTCTTTTCCACACTCGCTGTTGTTCTTTACTGTTGACCCTAAGTACTTAAAATCTTTCACTTTCTTTATTTCTGTTCCCTGTAACCTTCTGTCTCCACTTGGATCTCTCTCGTTCACACACATGTATTCTGTCTGGCTGCAGCTAACCTTCATTCCTCTCCTTTCCAGGGCAAGCCCCCTTCTCAAGATTTTCCTCCACCTGTTCTCTGCTCTCACCACAAATCACAATATCATCTGGAAACATCATAGTCCATGGAGATTTCTGTCCAACCTCATCTGTCAACCTGTCCATCCCCACAGCAAATAGGAAAGGACTCAGAGCCGATCCTTAGTGAAGTCCCACTTCCACCTTGAACTGCTCTGTCACTCCTACAGCACACCTCACCACAGTCTTACAGCTATAATACATGTCCTTCACCATTCTAACATATTTCTCTGTTACTCCAGACTTCATCATGCAGTACCACAGCCCCTCCCTTGGAATCCTGTCATATGCTTTCTCTAGGTCTACAAAAACACAATGCAGCTCCCTCTGACATTCTCTGTACTTTTCTGTCAACATCCACTATGCAAAAATTGCATCTGTAGCATATTTTCTTGGCATGAAACCATACTGCTGCTCACAGATGTCCACTTCTGACCTCAGTCTGACTTCAACAACTTTTTCCCATAACTTCATTGAATGACTCATCAACTTTATACCTCTGTAGTTTCCACAATTTTGGACATCTCCCTTGTTCTTGAAAATTGGCACCAGGACCCATCTCCTCCATTCCTCAGACATCCTCTCACTCTCTAGGATCTCATTGAACAACCTTGTCAAAAACTCTACTGCTGGCTCTCCTAGAAACTTCCATACCTCCACAGGTATGTCATCTGGACCAACTGCCTTTCCACTCTTCATCCTTTTCAATGCCTTCCTTACTTCATCCTTACTAATCTTTGCTACTTCCTAATCCACAGGAGCAGCTTCTTCTCTTTGTTCTCTCTCGTTTTCTTCATTCATCAACTTTTCAAAGTATTCCTTCCATCTTCATATTACACTTTTTGCATCTGTCAGTAAAGTTCCATCTTGGTCCTTAACCCTTTTAATCCCAAATTTTTTCCTGCAAAATAAATGCATGAATTTCAATCCATGAATCTCCCTAACACATGATATTTATGAATTACTACATTTTATGTTGGTTATGTTAGTGAAACAGCATAGTCTGAATTACACAAATTTGGCCTATTTATAGATATTAAAAAATAAGAAAAAAAATGACATGCATAACCTATTATAACAAAAAATGATTACAAGAGTGTTCAGAAATATTTGAGATGCATACAGATTCAGTGCCACATCCTGCAGATATCAGTTTCAATGTGCCAAGTGACCTTTGACCTCATTTGGTCATTTCATCAATGAGACAAAGTCAGGTGAAAATATTAGTATGAACAAATCTGCATCGGGGAGGAAATTCTCCCTGTTCTACCAGACCAAGAACGACACCTTGGTTCTGTCCTAAACTAGATTCAGGTGTGGCGTTATCTTGTAGTCATCATTCAGTGCATAGGCCAGACTTTGTGGATAGGATCGACTTTTGAGTCGGTGGAATAGGGGAGGGGTTCAACTGTGGGAATGACAGTGATGTAGAAGACATTATTTTGAGGTTCCTTCAGGTCTAGAAGATCTAAAATATCTGATGGTTTTAAGCTGTGTGGGAACAGCAAGGTATATAGAATAAACAGCAAACCTATGGACACATAGCTCAGTGCTGTTTATGTATTATGCTAGCGACAACAATTGTTACAATTTGTTCTTCAGGAAATGAATGAGACGCCTGAAGCTCTTTTAGTCTGGTCTTTCTCTAATCTAGGTCAGGTTTCGCAAAGTTACCAAGAGGATATGCTTGAATGCATCAGGATATTACATGCATTTTATTATCTATAATTTCTGCCTTCTCTTTGTACCTCACATCTCCGCTATCAACTCCACCACTGTTTGTAATACAGGGCCAGACTGCAAAAGACACAAAACTATGCACTACTTACCCACAAGCTACAGTTTGTTCTTCACAAGCTGGAGCCTGTTCATCACTCAGTTACTGAATCTTAAAAATTAGAAATATCAATACTCTTTTTCTTTTTCTTGTGCTAAAGTTGAAATTCACATACCTGTACCTTTGGCCTTCCCACAAAGCTTGGAATTTGTAATTCCTACCAAATGAGTCCCCTCTTTTAGTGCTTGACAATTGACATGCAAATGTAAATAAACTTTGATACTGAATAGTTCAAATATGAAAACCACTAGAGTTTGGTTTCAGTTATGTTCATGCTGTGCATAGTGTATCAGTTCACGTTTTTACATTATGTTTGTGGTTGAATGTTATTTCTGTTGTCTCAATAATTCTTGTTCTTACCAAATTCTACTACATTCTGCCAAATGCTATCAGTTTTTGAACTTCACTCACAGATGGTACGCCTGCTGTCTTTCCTCAACTCCCCTTATTCTGAGGGAAGTATGTTTAGAGTCCTCCGTATTTACCTTAAATTATCTCCAAATCTGGGATCCTGCCAAATATTTTTCTTCTTTGACATTCTTTTTAAACTGTGACAGAAAATCTGATAACAACCTGTTATTTTGACATATTACACACACCTAACCATTTGGTGCAGATAGTTTCAACTCTACACAGAGAACATGGCAAAGGTCAATAAATCTATCAATAGAACACTTTACATCTGAGTATAAACTCTGATCTGGATGCTATCTGAATTGATGGCGGTTCCTTGAAGAGTTATGGATAAGAGACTTTGAAATCATCTAGCAAAGATGAACCACTTATGTGGGATTATCCTCCCACTAAGGGTTTTTTTCCCCAGGATCAGATAACATTCAGAGTCTTGCCAACTATGATCTCTTCAGTTGGTGAAATGTTACCTAATTTCAATATTGTCACTGCACAGAAAAAGTTACATGTATTTAGCTTGATCTGATAATCAAGCTGAATACCTGTTGATGTTTTGTAAATGTTACCTTAGTTCTCTAGTATCTATTTCCATCATCATCTGTTGCAAGTAGTAGCACTCAGTAGTCATATCTTTTAAAACTTACTCCCCCACTTAATGTTGTTTATACAGTTTCCTTCCACATTAATTCCAACTACAGGGTTTAAGTTTTATACTTAATTAGAAGAAGTTCTGCAAAAGGCCAGTTGGTTATTCATTTCAATTCGTTAAATGTACTGTAGCTAGGCATTACTTTAAGAAATATTCATAATTTCTTAAGTTATCTTTTTGTTCCTCTTGACACTTGGCAGCAAATTAGAGATGTTAATGGACAGCCAGCATACATATTAGAGGAAGGCCTAAATCCTGCTTATTTTTATCTTCTCTGCAGCTTGTGACAGTGACCACTGGGGCCCCCACTGCAGCAATAGATGTCAATGTAAGAATGGAGCACTATGTAACCCTATCACTGGATCCTGTATCTGCACTCCTGGATACAGAGGCTGGCGATGTGAGGTCCAATGTGAAACTGGCTCTTATGGAAATGGGTGTCAATGGACATGTCAGTGCCAGAATGGGGCCATCTGTCATCATGTGACTGGAGAATGCAATTGTTCACCAGGATACACAGGAACTTTGTAAGTAAGATGAAATGGAAAAAATGCCAGAAACATATATATTTTTTGCTTTTATCCACAGTACACAGAACAAAAATAAACCTGAGTGAAGTTGGCACCCCCACCTTCTTCAAATCAGACAAAATTGGTGTCAAATGTTTGTGCTACGTTTGTGCTGGTTTGTGCAAAACGTTTGACACCAATTTTGTCTGATTTCATAAAAGGGGGAGGGGGGGCTGGATGACCTTTTGACCTTTAACCTTTAATTAATTAATATCTTCAAAGCCAAAGCAGCACAAACAACAATTTTGCTTCACAAACCAGCACAAACGTAGTCGAGTTAATTGACACCCATTTCGTCTGATTTGATGAAGGTGGGGGGGCTGGTTGACCTTTGATTTCTAGAAACATTTCTTTATATTTTTAAAATGATAGCGGCACAAGCGAAAATTTTTGCTGCACAAACGTTTGACACCAATTTGTGAAGTATTTTGTTCTACGATCAAAGGACATGCTATGTGCCAAAACTTTTGTATAGGTGAACAAACAGAGCTCAAACACTGTAGATCATCAGATTCTCTTATATAGATTAAAACATTGTGTTGGCCTGAGAGGTCCAGTATTTGAATGGTTTAAATCATATGTAGAAAACAGAACTTTCTCAGTTCATCTTGACCAATGCTGTTCTGGGGCCAAACCTTTAAAGTACGGTGTTCCCCAAAGCTCAATTTTAGGTCCCATTATGTTTATATTTATTGCCTCTTGGTCAGATTTTCCATAAATTTAACGTTTCATTTCATTGCTTTGCAGATGACATCCAGATTTATATGCCCCTTAAACTGCAAAATGGTAAAAATGAATCTCTTCAGCTATTGATAGATTGTTTAGCTGAAGTTAAATCTTGGATGGAACAAAACTTTCTTCATCCCAATCAAAGTAAAACTCAAGTTATATTATTTGGTCAAAGTCCTCACACTACAAATCCAGACCTGATTCTTGGTTCTTTAGCTCGGGTTTTGTCAGACCTCTGCTAAGAATCTTGGTTTTACTTTTGATAGCTGTTTAAAGGTAGATAAACAAGTTAGCTCTGTCGTTAAATCAAGTTTTTTTCACCTGCGGATTTTAGAAAAAGTTAAATCTTATTTTTGTTTTAAGGACTTTGAAAGACTTATTCATGCCTTCATTACATCTCGTTTGGATTACAGTGAACCCTCGCTATAACACGGTTCACCTTTCACGGCCTCGCTGCTTTGCGGATTTTTTTGTGCAGTTTTTTTCACAGTGCATTGTATTCTGCGTACTGATTGGCTAAATAGTCTCCACGCTTCTTCTCTACCTGTGTGCCAACAACGTTATGGTATTTAAATATACGTAATACAGCTTGGCAAATTTTGGTAAATGTTTTTGCCCAGAAGAAAAAAAGAGCGACAACAACTACCGTTAACTATGTTCTCTCTGAAAAAACACACCTGCACCACAGACTTCAGAAGAAAAGGACACTAGAGAGCGGAGTGAGGCCGCAGCGTCAGTCAGAGGCACAGTGAAATACCTGAGTCACAATTAGTCCTGGTGTACTTTGTATTGATGATTAAAATGATTATTTTACTGTAGTTATTTGTAAGAAAGCGTTCCATTTGTTTAAAAAATGCTTGGGCCTGAAAACAGGTTTTGTTCTTTGGTTTCAATGAATTTCAAGGTATTTAATTATGCTGTATAATAATTGTAAAAAATAAAGGTAACTACTTCACGGATTTCGCCTATCACGGGTTCTTTCGGAACGCAACCCCCGCGAAAAACGAGGGTTCACTGTATTGCAATTCATTATATAGAGGCCTGGATAAATCACAGATGCAGCGACTTCAAATGATCCAGAATGCAGCAACAGGGGGGATCACGTGATGCACGCTGCGGCTTAGTCGTGTGTTTTTCGTCTCCTCTTTGGGTCGAAGTAAATATATAATTTAAGACAACAACCCACCGCGTGAACTAAAACAATAGTCGTGGTAAGATTCGACATGTCTCTAGATAATTTTTTTGTACCCGCTGCATCGAGCAAAAAGAAGAAAGGAGGTCGGAAAGGTGGGGCTAATGCTAGCATACCCGCAGCTAGCCAAAACGACCAAGACGATGTGGCTGAAGACATGGAGCAGGGGAGCATTGTGAGTGACGTGGAAGAAGCTAACACACAAAAGAAGACATCATAGTAGAGCGAGTTACCAAGAATATTGAAGAAATACTGGACAGAAAAGTAGCTGCAATTCTTAAACCAGTCTCTGAACTCGCAGAAAAATTCGACAGCAGGGTTAGCTGCGAATGGCTGCTGCTGAACAGCGCATTTCTGATCTGGAAGACGTAACAACAAGAAGCGCACCTAGAATGGACGGCATGGAGAAAACTATTGAAAGAGCACTGGAAAGGCTGGACAGCCTCGAAAACCAAAGCAGGCGCCAGAACATTAAGATTATGGGACTAAAAGAAGGCATCGAAGGCAGAGAACCGGCGGCTTTTTTCGAGGAGTGGATTCCTAAAGTCCTGGGACTGCAGCAGACACAGATAAAAATCGAAAGAGCCCACCGCACAGGACCCCCGGCCGGGCGAAGTGACCGAGACCATCCACGGGCAGTCCTGGTGAGACTCCACAACTACATCGATAAACAAAAGATTCTCAACGCTGCAAGGAATAAAGGAATAATTCAAGTAGAAGATCGCAGAGTCTCCTTTTACCAGGATTTTTCTGCGGAAATTGTCAGAAAGAGACAGGAGTCCTCAGGCGCTCGGCGACAGCTGCGAGAGGCCGGTGTCAGGTACGCGTTCCTGTTCCCTGCGGTTATTAAGATCTTCAACCAGAATGGGACGACCACATCCCTATCTGATATGAAAGAAATTAACGAATTCATCAAGACACTTCATAAATGACTTCACATGGATCTTTCCACACGTTCGAGTGGGCATAAAAGACTGAGTAATGATGAGAGGTAAACACTGAACACTCGTAAGATAGGTACCTTAATAACATTATTTGTAAGTTTAAATCAGATCTGCTTATACTGTTTTACAAATAAGAACGGTGTGTTGAGATGAAACATCTTCATTATATTTCACATTCGTATATCCACGGGGGCTTAATATTCAGACCCAGAGAGGGCAGGATGCTTCATTCTTTTTTTGTTTTTTCTTCTGATCTTGGTTCTTCATAGGATCCCCACACCTGCTGTACCTTAGAGTTAGGGTATGACAAGTTCGTTATTGTTATTTTTTTATGTAGTTTGTTATGGTTACTATTTCTTTAGAATCTGGTCCAAGCTTTGTGTAATGTTTGAGTTTTTGCTTGGAACTTTTTTGTTGGTTTGTCAGCACAGAACACAATTTGAGGCAGGCATGTTGCAGTGTAATTTTGTATTTTATTTTATTGATGTCTTTTTAAAAGACAGCATTAAGTAACACTAATATAGATGAGCATTAAGGTTTGCACATGGAATGTAAAAGGTTCTAATAATGCAATAAAAAGGAAGGCTATCCTAAATAGTTTAAAAAAGGACAGGAACCAAGTAGCGTTTCTACAAGAAACTCATCTCACGGATGAGGAACATAAAAAATATTTAAGAGAATGGGTAGGACAAGTCTATTTCTCATCATACTCAACAAATAAAAGGGGGGTCATAATCTTAATACATAAAAATCTCCCTTTCACAGTTTCAGACACATTCAAAGACACAGAGGGACGAATCATCTTGATTAAGGGTATTTTATATGGAGAGAGGTTTTTGCTTGGCAGTGTATATGGCCCAAATATAAATGATGAGGATTTCTTTGCGGTCCTCCTCAGTCAAATTGCTGAGATGGATTGCCCAAACATACTTATCGGCGGTGACTTTAATTGTTCTTTATGCCCTCATATGGATAGGTGCCCCCCCCAAAACACCCAGTCTAAAAATTCTAGGGCTGTAAAAAATGTCCTAGAGGAACTGGATTTAATGGACATATGGAGGCATTTTAACCCCTCAATAAAAAGTTTTACTTTTCACTCGTTGCCACATTCAACGTTGACACGCATCGATTATTTGTTTATCTCGAATCATTTGGTCCACCTCGTGGAAGAAACAGAGATAGGAATTATTTCCCTCTCTGACCATGCTCCTGTTAGGCTGGCCATGCAGCCACCCAGACCACTGGATCGCACAGCTTCCTGGAGGTTAAATAGATTGCTGCTGCTAAATGAAGATTTTACAAAATTGCTAGAAGAGCAGACAGACTTCTTTTTAGAACTCAATGACAATAGTAATACTGACCCCAGATTAGTATGGGATGCTTATAAGGCATATATGCGGGGTATAATAATATCATATTCCAGTCGTAAGAGGAAAGAACAATTAGCAGAACAAAATAAAATTGAAAACAAAATTAAAAAATTGGAAGAGGAATATATTTTATCCAAATCAGATAAAATTCTAGGGGAACTCAAAACAGCCCGTGCCTCACTATCTGATATAACAACAAAGAAAGCTGAAAAGGATATATTATTTGCGCAGCAAAAGTTCTTCGAACACGGTAACAAACCAAATAAATATTTGTCAAGATTAGTAAACAAATCCCCTGGCACAAACTTTATATCCTCAATTCAGGACGAAAACGGTCGTCGTTATATGGATAATAGACGCATAAATGAATGCTTCAAACAGTTTTATGAAAAATTGTATTGTTCCGAAGTAAAAAAAGGTGCACTAGAACATGAACTGCTGGATAAATTAAATATACCACAATTGGCACCAGAACAGGCAAACATATTAGCAGGACCTATAACAACTCTAGAAATTGAAAAGGCCATTTCTTCACTACAATCTGGTAAATGTCCAGGTGCTGATGGATATCCTGTTGAATTTTTTAAAACCTTAAAAGGCAAAATTAGCTCATTATTACAACGAGTCTTTAATACATCACTTGAAAAATCGAAATTACCTGATACCATGTATATGGCAAATATTATTGTAATCCCAAAAAAAGATAAAGACCCAGAACAATGTTCGTCATATCGACCAATTAGCCTACTTGGTGTAGACATGAAAATTTTATCCAAAATTTTGGCCACTAGACTGGAAAATGTAGTTTCCAACATAGTCAATATAGACCAAGCTGGCTTTATAAAGGAGCGCCTGTCATCAAATAATACTAGACGACTTATCAATATCATTCAACACCTTAACCAGACACAAATACCAGGCATCATTGTTTCAATGGATGCTGAAAAGGCCTTCGACCGTGTCGAACTGGAGTATATGTTTGAAGTGTTGAGAAGATTTGGACTGGGAGAAAACTTTATAAATTGGGTAAAAATTCTTTATAAAAAACCCACGGCATCGGTGTTGACAAATGGCCTCTTATCTGCACCTTTTGGACTGAGTAGGGGGACGGCGCAGGGAAGCCCTCTCTCCCCGCTACTTTTCTCCTTGGCTATAGAGCCACTTGCAATTGCAATTAGACAAAGCAATGATATTAAAGGTATATTAATAGGAAAAAAAGTGTATAAAATATTATTATACGCTGATGATATACTGTTAACTTTGACAGACCCTGTGAAATCTATCCCGGCTCTGATTGACTGTGTCAACAAATTTGGTAAGATATCTGGGTACAAGGTAAATTACGGAAAATCAGAAATAATGCCTTTAAACACTATTGACCAGGGAGAACCAACTTTCATCAAGCCATTTCGATGGGCTCCTACAAGATTAAAATATCTAGGGATACACATTACACCTAGAACTAACCAGCTGTACTCTGAAAACATCAATTCTATCATTATTCATATTAAAGATAAGTTGCTGAGATGGAAGAAGCTCCCCATATCTTTTTTGGGGAGAGTTAACCTCATTAAGATGATAATTCTCCCTAAGTTAATTTATCCAGTGTCTATGCTGTTTTTGTTTATTGACTCTAAAGATTTAGCTGGAATCAATAAAGCAATATCAGAATTTATTTGGGCAGGCAGGAAACCTAAAATTAAAATGGAGGTTTTACAACTTCCCAGAACTTTGGGTGGATGGGGTCTGCCTAGGCCTGTCGTGATAAACGATAAATCGATTAATCGTACGATAAATTAAAACTATCGACGTCATTTTAATTATCGGCATTATTGTCTCTTCCGGCCTTTTTCTCTTTCTGTTAATGACACTGAATGAAAAAAAGGCTCAACTCCGGTGCTCTCCACTGATCCTCCCTTCCTCATTTTCTTAGTGTAAAGCCCAGCGCACACTACACGATCTTAGAGCTGTCAGCCGATTGTCGGCCCATTTTCAAAACCTGACGGACCACACATTAGCCGACAGAAATCCTAGGTATAACGGTTCGATCAGGTTCGTTCCTGCCGTGTGGTGTCCAACAATGGGCACAAAATAATGGCTACAAGTTCAGTTAACTAATTTTAAAACCAGCCATTAATCAATGCTTTACTACAATCTACCTGCAATGCGTGTGGCTAGTGTCAGCGTAAAGTCCTGACCGAATGAAAATCATTATAACCTATTTACGTCACGTTAACGAAGAACAGCTGAAAAGTTACCGGGTTTATCAACTGCGGTAGCAATTTCGCTCCAACTCCTCCTCTTGTCATTTCTATATTCTTTGCATGTTGAATAAACATTAATGTTGTTTCCACGTATCATCTCCAATGTCCGCTGGACTTCGGGTTGCGCCGTGTCAGCTGTTTGGGATTCCCCGACGTAATTTCCCCTCAGAAAGTGCAGAGGAGAATCCGCGCTTTCTGATTGGCTGCTTGTCACTTTCAACAGGCTGCGTTAAAGCTCCCAGTCGGGGAAAACCCTGATTTGGATAGGAGCGGCAACGACGATCTACCGTAACACACCACATAATCTTAGAAAGATCAACGTTTTAAGATTGTTGTAAGGGGAAAAATAGGAGCAAAAAATCATGTAGTGTGAACTATTGCATCAGGTAGTCGATGTGCCCATTTTCTCTATTTAAATCTAATGATTACTGAAGGGCAACATAATATACAGACTTCATAATCTGCACTCTTTTGGTTGAATGCAGTATTTATTTCCACTTTTACTTTATGTTGTTTAGTTTTTTTTTTCAAGTGCGTTTTTTGTTAATGGAGACCATTTTATTTTCGTTTTTGGTTGTTTTGTTTATTTTATTTATCAGTTCCAGTGTTTAGTGTTCTTTTGAAAATAAAGTGTATCTATCTTTGTCAAGAAATCGCATGCATTATTACATCATTTCCATTAAATCAGTGTAAAAAGGTCTTCAAACAATATTATCGTTTATCGCAATAATTTTTGAGACAATTAATCGCTCAGCAAAATTTGCTATCGTGACAGGCCTAGGTCTGCCCAAGGTTGAGAACTATGTACTGGCTATACAAGCAAGAATTATTTCACTGTGGGCTACCCAAAAACACGCTGATCCATGGCTTGAGATTGAGGAAAGTGTTTGTAAACCTTGTCGCCCTATAAATATGTTAAATAAACAAAACATAGAACTGCCACTTATGGTCAAAGATAATTTTTTAATTACTAATACTATTAAGGCATGGGGCATTTTGAGGAAAATGTTTGGTCAGAACAAATATTTTTCATCTCTGACAACACTGGTAGATAATCCGGATCTGACAGTAGAGGGCGCTGGACCTGATCTCAGGTCTTGGCAAGAGGCTGGCATCACTAGAATACACGATCTATGGAACAATGGGAAATTCAAGACATTTGAGGACTTAAGAACACAATATAACATTGTCTCCAGGGACTTTTATAAATATCTTCAAATAAGGCATTACGTTAAGGCAAAAATGGACTCACTTGAGTTCCAAGGGGATTATTATTTACTTGAAAACAGTATTCTCGATTGTCATAAACGTGGGAGATTTGTGTCAAGATTCTATGCTAAATTACAAGCCCTAAAGAAAGATAATATGGAGAATTTGAGATCAACCTGGAACATAACTCTGAAAAGTACAATTGATTCAGAAGCATGGGAAGACATTTTGACTTTGCCTTCTAGAATCTCAGTATGTAACCGTTACAAAGAAATGCAATATAATATTTTACATAACGTATACATATCTCCATATATATATAGCAAGTACACACCAGGAAGCTCTCCGAATTGTCCCAAATGTAAAATAATTACAGGGACTAGAATTCACTGTTTATGGGAGTGTAAAACTATAGAGGCATTCTGGCGAGCAGTATGTCGAGAAATTAGCTCCGCTATAGGACAAACACTTCTCCCTAGCCCAGTCCTGTGTCTCCTTGGGTTCATACCCAGTCATCTGGATACTCACAAAGAAATTGTGCAATTTCTATTGATGTTGGCCAGAAAATCAATAATGCTTAAATGGGTTGGTTGTGATGCCCCTTCGATCCAGCTATGGAAAAATTTACTTTCTGAAGTTATTGTATTAGAAAGATTGAGATATTGTATGAATGGGAAATTTAATGCTTTTAAAAAAAGATGGGAACGTATTCTTGAATACTTCAAAATTCCAAAATTAAAAAACCAGTAATGTGAATCCGAATGACGTGTATGTATAAATTGGTTATGTTTCTCATATGATGCTGTAATTTATGTACATGCCTCCGATTTTGACTTTGTCTTGTTTTTTGTATCAGTGCTGTATAAGTTTTGCCCTGTTATTGTTCTTTCTTTTTCTGTTTTTGTATAAATGTTCAAAAATACCTAATAAACATAATTATAAAAAAAAAAAGAATGCAGCAACAAGGCTTCTTACAGGAACCAGGAAGCATGACTATATAAGGCCCATACTCGCCTCTTTACACTGGCTGCCCGTTTTTTATCGAATAGATTTTAAGATTCTTTTATTAACATATAAAGTTTTAAATGGATTAGCTCCACCTTATCTTCGGGACCTTTTAAAATTTCAGTCTGTGTCCAGAACCCTACGTTCAAATAATCAGCTTTTATTGACAGTTCCTCGGACCCGACTTAAGAGGAACGAAGATCAGGCTTTTTCTGTTGTTGCTCCTATTCTATTGAACAATCTACCTTTCTAAATTAGATCTGCCCACAGCCTGGATCATTTTAAATCGCTTCTCAAAACTAATTTTTATCCTTTGGCATTTATTTGAAGTAGTGTTTTGATACTCTGTTTTTATCAATTTGTGTTATTGTCGTTCTTGTACAGCACTTTGGTGCAGTTTTATGCCTGTTTTTAAAGTGCTGTATAAATAAATTTGACATTGACATTGACATAGTGCTGAGTGGAAAGCTACAGAAATAGCATCGTGTACCGTATTTTCCGCACTATAAGGCGCACCGCAGTATAAGGCGCACCTTCAATGAATGGCCTATTTAAAAACTTTTTTCATATATAAGGCGCACCGCATTCTAAGGCGCATAGAATAGACACTACAGTAGAGGCTGGGGTTACGTTATGCATCCATTAGATGGAACTGCGCTAAAGGGAATGTCAACAAAATAGTCAGATAGGTCAGTCAAACTTTATTAATAGATTACAAACCAGCGTTCTGAAAACTCCGTTCATTCCCAAAATGAATAAACAGCTGTTTTACTATTTTCCCCGAGGTAAAGTAAGTGACGTGGTATTTTCATGACACAATTTATCTTTAACAACAGCAAGGTGTAACATATAATGGAGGGGAACTTTTCCTCGATTCAATAAACACGTAAAAAACAGTCTGATACTGTTACAGTAAATCAAACGTTAGTGCAATCACATTATATATACACTTCTGCACCATTGATTCGTTCATGTTAAATTCTCTCGCTGCTGCTCTATTCCCGTGTTCTACTGCGTGACTGATCGCCTTGAGCTTAAACTCTGCGTTGTAAGCGTGTTTCTTAATAGGAGCCATTTTGGGGTCTTTACACAAAACCCAGCGTGCACCGCGCGCTTCTTCTTCTACGGGGGAAAATGAAGTCGGCGGCTGCTTACCGTAGTTGCGAGACATGTTGTGGCTCAATATTGGTCCATATATAAGGCGCACCGGATTATAAGGCGCACTCTCGGCTTTTGAGAAAATTGAAGATTTTAGGTGCGCCTTATAGTGCGGAAAATACGATATCTGTTTGCATGATATTGGTGAGTGGGAGTAGTATTGTGATATTCCTGTAAATCTGATGCATAAGTGACACCTGCAAACCATAGTGGTCGAGAGTGAGAGTGATTTCATCTTTATTGTATATTTTAATAGAATATTTTTTGTGTATACAGTGAACCCTCGCTATATCGCTGTTCACCTTTCACGGTCTCGCTGCTACACGGATTTGCATCGTGCATTGTGTTCTGCATTCTGATTGGCTAAACAGTCTCTTTGCTTCTTCTCTACCTGTGTGTCAATAACGTTGCGGTTTAGTATGTATACGTACGTAAAACAGCTTGCCAAATTTAAGTTTGCAAATTCTCTTGCAAGAATCGTTTTGCCCAGAAGAAAAAAGAGCGACAACATCTACAGATAACTATGTTCTTCTCTCAAAAAAGCATACCTGCACCGCGGGCTTTAGAAGAAAAAACGCTGCAGAGTCAGGATGCAGTGGCTCAGTCAGAAGAGCAGTGAAATACACAGGTCACTATTTGTCCTACTGTACTTTGTATTTTTTTTCATAATCATTTTTCATTTTCTCCCGTTCTAATCCAATGACTCGGTCGCGGTGGGGCGGTGCTGATCTCTGCAATTTGAAGCCTTCAGTTCGTATTGATGATTAAAATTATTATTTTACAGTTCAGTAGTTATTTGTAAAAAAAAACCAAACGTCTATACAGTACTTTTATTTGTTAAACAAATACTTGGGCCTGTAAAAAGGTTTTGTTCTTTGGTTTCAATGTATTATGGAGTATTTCATTGTATAATAATTGTAAAAAAAGTAAAGGTTACTACTTCACGGATTTCGCCTATCACGGGCTCTTTTTGGAATGTAACCCCCTTGAAAAACGAGGGTTCACTGTATTATGTATTTCAAATATTTGATGTAATTAGTGGGAGAAAGAGATGTTCTCCCACCTCTCTCTCCCACTAGACAGGTGAGACAGGGGGTAAAGCACAGCCCACCTATGGAGGCCGTAGTCCTTGACGCAGCTGTTACAGGTTCGAGTCTGGGCCAGATGACTTCCCCTTTTCTTATTAAACACTGTCTTGTCTGGCCACTCTCAAATAAAGGCCAATAGAGCCAGTAAACCCTTTATAAAAAAGAAGTGAGAAAAATGAATGACAAGGACTCATTCAAGAAAATTTTTTATCTGAATCCCTGGTTGGATATTTTAAATTTGAATCGGTCTGTTAAATTGGTAAATGACCATGTATTACCATCGCTTCAGATTTGGATTTGTTGATTTGGTAACCTGAAAATTTACCATATTTCTCTATAGTCCCCATAGTGAGGGAACAGATATCACCGGATCACTTATATAAGTCAAAATATCATCAGCAAAAAGTGAAATCTTGTGTTCCATAGTATTTTTGTCTCCAATGTCTTTAATATCCTTGTTCATTCTAATCGGTACTACCAGAGATTTGATGCTTATGTTTCTTCTTTGCCATGGCAGGGGGTCGGCACTTTTCCTGTGTTTTGGTGGTATTAAATTGGATCGTTTCACTTTATGTTGGGCAAACCACCTCTTGCCTAAACATGAACCACCACTACAGTAAACATGTTCTTCTGAAGATCAGTTTTTCCTGCGAACGGAGTGTTACAGCTGATTTTTTACACTCTTATAACATCCCGGAGAACATAGCAAGGTTCTCCGCGGAGATTCCAGATTTAAAGCGGCAACCTAATAGGCTGCACAACACGGCATTTTGATGGAAACTGCAGACTCTGGTAAGAGCAGAGGGGGCGGAGTCTGTGCATATCAACAACACCTGGTGTACAGACACTGTGACTGTGGACAGCCAGTGCTCCCCTGACTTGGAGTATATAACTCTGAAATGCAGACCCTTCTACCTACCTAGTGAGTTCACTAGAATAATGATCACGGTTGTTGACATGCCACCCTCTGCTAATGCAAATTCGGCTTTGAGAATGCTCAAAGCAGCTCTGTTGTTAATAATCAACATAGCCGATATCCAGATGCAATTTTCATTATTACCAAATATTTTAATCATGCAGTGCTCCCCAAACTTCATCAACATCAATTCCATCTGGTAGGAATCAATACGTTGGATAAGATCTACGCTAACATCAAACTGGGTTATAGAGCCAAACAGTTAACACACCTGACGCAGTCTGACCACATGTCACTGTTTTGATATATCAAAAACATTTTCGTTTTTTCAAAATTAGAGGGGGATAGTCATGGTCCAAACTCGCTTGCTGCTCCAGGTAAAACCTTTTTTCTGCCATGCCTTGCGAAGGAGGAATTCTTTGGTTTTAAAACGAAGGAATTTCACAATAATAGATCGCGGTGGAGCTTCGCTTGGGAGTGGAGGACCTAGAGAGCGGTGCGCCCGTTCAATGTGTATGTTGAGCTCGTCTTGGGACAGCGATAAGCCATCACGGAGTAACTTCTCCACAAAGTCACCCATTCATGCCGAGTCACGTTCTGCGGCCTCGTATAAGTCATAAATGCGTATGTTCTCTTTTCGTGTACGGCTCTCTAGGTCCATTAGTTTATCCTCCAGCTTTATCTGTAGCTTTATTGTTTCAGTGTCTATGTCCTCCGTGGTTAAAATCCTCTCCTCCGCTTTTTCAATCTGACCCTCCGCCTCGTCTAGTCTGGCTCATCTTTTGAATTTCTTCTTTGATTTCTCCCCAATGCGCATTATTTTCCTGCCGGAAGCCTCTTAATTCCTGCAACACTGTCTATCATTCAGCCATATTACCACTGTTGGTTGCTCAGCTTAAGTCCAAAGGTGCAGCCGTACTTCTTCAAAGCAGAGGTCCAGATGAATAGCGGTTAACATTAGCCGAAATGCTAGCAATATTTTCTTGGCTTTAAACGTCCGCTTAGTTATCTTTGGGTTAACTAAAACAACGAAGATAATGGCTAACAATAAAGTTAACAGCAAAGACTCTGCTAAGTCACGACTACTGTATGGACACCGATGCCAAAGGGACTAAAAATGCTAAAATGATTGTAAAAAGAAAAACAAAAAGATGGAAAATGAGATTGCACAACTTAAAACCACAAACGCCGAGCTGACAAAGAAGGTCCAAGATTTTGAAAGAAAAGCGGCAGAATCAGAGAAGATGTAATATATAAAAAAGACGATGCAATCTGCGCATTAATGGATTAAAAGAGTAAAAAGAGGAAGACACAAGAGAGAAAGTCGCATATCTCATTAAGCAGATTATGCCACACTGGAAAGAGAAGATGGACATCATTCTTGTTGGTGTTGTTCTTGGCCCGAACAACACCAACCTCCCACGACAGATTATTGTACAGTTTAAAAGTCGGATCTTCAGGGATGAACTCTGGCTACTAAACATCCGTTTCTCTGAGGACCTCACCAAAGAAGACCTACTGGCTTTGCGGCCCAAAGTAAAGTGTTACGTCCACCAGGCTCGTTTGGTGGGGTAACATTAAAGGAGACCCCACAAGGATTTTCTGATTAAATGAAAATTAAATTTATTAAATTATACTAAAGAAATAAAACCTGAAAAGGGAATTACCTGAAATGAGAAACCAAAATAAATTTATGCAAAACCCATAACCAACCAGAAATAAGCAAATGCAAAACAAACCTAACAAAACTCAACCATAAGATACAAACCAAACCAAATGGGGTTCTGAGGAGGGAGAGGGGAAAAACCTAATGTCTGTTGCAGCATGGCAGCTTTTAAAGCAGCAGAGCACCAATCAGGGAAAAACATAACACCTGCAGAAGGCCTGTCTCCAGAACCCTACAAGGAAAAAGGGCAGAGACCCACTGCAGTCGTAACAAAAGCAAGCATTTCATTCTCAGGTAAAACCCATTCAAATACTGTTCAGCCTTTTATTATATTTCATTACATTAATTTTTTATGTTTAACTTGAAAAGTGAACTTCCTCTAATTTGTGTTAATGCAAGGGGCCTAAGAGATTTGACTGAAAGGAAAAGTTTATTTTTATTTTGTAAAGAGAACAATGCAAATATAATATTCTTACAGGAAACTCATTCAAAACATGAAGATAGCATGTTTTGGTCTAAACAATGGGCAGATGAAGCTTATTTTTGTCATGGTTCTTCAAGATCAGCAGGGGTCGCTATTCTTCTAAAAAACTTCCAGGGTCAAATAAGTTCAAGTAAAATGGATAAAAATGGTCACTGGTTATTCCTCACTGTCTGTTTGGATAACTTAATACTTATTTTGTTAAATATATATGGTTATAATAATCTAAACCAGAACAAATTATTGCTAGAAGAAATAACCTTAAATTTAGATCACCTAAAATCATTTTACTCAACAAACAATGTTGTAATTGGTGGGGATGTTCAAGATGAATTTTATGGTAAATGGCCTTCTAAACATAACTCATGTTACCCAAACAAAATATTTAACAATTTTTGCAATGAACAAAACCTAGTTGACGTGTGGCATCATCTTAATCCCAATTGTATAAAATTTTCATGGTTTGGTTCAAATAGCAAAGCAAGACTTGATCACTGGCTTATGACAAATGAATTATTGACCAATGAAATCAACTCAGATATTTCTGCTGCACCGTTGACTGACCATAGCCTTATTTCCTTACAAATGAAACTTCAAAACTGGAAATCAGGCGCAAGTAAATATTGGAAATTTAACTACAGTTTTCATAAAAATGGCACCTACTGCCAAAAAATCAAAGAATTAATCTAAAATATAAAGAACTTTGAAGATTTAAATAACCCTGTTCAAAAATGGGAATTCCTAAAGTACAAGATCAGACAATTTTCTATCTCATTCAGTAAACAAATTAAAAAAGAACTCCAAAGAAAAGATACTAGATATTGTACAATAACTAAATATATATTGCAATAAACCCAAACCCTCAATTGAAGACAAACAAAAAATACCAATCCTCCAACCGAAAGGGGCTTTTATTAGATCAAGAGAGAGCTGGATCGGGAAAGGAGAAAAAAAACACGGCCTACTTTTGTATTCTGGAAAGAAGAAGACAACAAAATTCTATCAAATCCTTAATAATAAATAATGTAGAAACCAAAAATGAAAAAATTAATATCAACAGAGGTTTTTAAATTCTATAACAACTTGTATACCTCCAAATTCTCAGAACAAAAATCTTGCACCTTTTTTAAACAAATTGAAACATTTATCCCTAAAATAGAGGATAATTACAAAAAAAACTTATGACAACAATATTATAATAGATGAACTTGATAAGGCTATTAATCTCTTATCATTAAACAAAGCACCGGGTCCAGATGGACTGACTGGAAACTTTTATAAACACTTTTGGTAAGACATAAAAATATTACTGCATCAAGTTTTTACAGAAATTTTAAAAAATTATTCTATGCCTACTACAATGAAACAAGGAATTATTATATGTATCCCCAAACCAGACAAGGACCCAAGATTGATTGAGAATAAAAGACCTATTACACTCAGAAATTCAGATTATAAATTACTAACATATATATTTACCATGCGTCTCCAATCGGGAATCTCAAACATTATTGCTGAATCGCAGTCTGGCTTCTTAAAAGGGAGGTCAATCCACAACAATATTAGACTGGTAAAGGACCTGATTGAATATATTGACATGATCAAAGATGACGGCTTTATTCTTTTCCTTGACTTTTATAAAGATTTTGACTCAGTGGAACACCAAGTCTTATTCTCAGTTCTTGAACATTTAAGTTTTGGATCAAACTTTATTAACTTAATTAGAGGTCTATATCAACACATTAATAGTTGCGTAATACTACCTAAGGGCACCACAGCTAGATTTAACATTGATGTTGGAATTCCCCATTTCCCCATATCTCTTTAATTTAGTTGCAGAAATGTTAGCAATCTATCTTAAAAACTGTGCAGACATTGAGAAATTTGACGTTTTCGGTACAGAATTAGTCATTAGCCAGTTAGCAGATGACACCACCGTTTTCTTAAAAAAATCACAAGCAACTTCCAATTGTAATTGATAAAATTTATCTTTTTTCAGAGGCTTCAGGACTAATGCTAAATTTAAAAAAACGTGAGCTTATAGCCATTCATGACACTCCCCTAAAAGAAATATCTAGCATTCCAATAAATCTGAAATTAAATACTTGGGAACTGTTATAACCGAAAACCAAGAATCAAAACTTGACTATTGAAAACAAGATTAAATAAAGAATGTAAATCCAAACTTAACTCATGGCTCCAAGAGACCTTTCTATTTTAGGACGAATTTACTTATCAAAAATGGAAAGTTTGTCGAGATTAATTTATTCAACTTGTAGCACTGATGTCCCAAATAGTTTAACTAAAACTATTAACCAAATGAACATGAACTTTATTTGGAGAAACAGCTCACACTACCTACGGAAAAGTCATATGGTTAAAGAAATCAAAGATGGCGGTCTGAAAGTAATTGACATTGAATGTCTTAACGGAACCCTTAAAATTAATTGGTTGAAATCCTGGATTAAAAATTCTCAGTTATTTTGGTATTGTGTCCCTAATTATATATTTAACAAAATAGGTGGTCTAAAACTTGTACTTCTAGCTGATTTAAATATACATAAATTGCCCATTTAACTATCAGAGTTCCATAAACAAGTGTTACTATACTGGAAAATGCTCTATGTATATAACTACTTGCCACACACCTCTATCATATGGAATAACAGATTCATACTACATCACAATAAATCCTTATTTTACAAAGATTAGATGGAGAAGAATATTTGGTCTGTTATACACTCAATGTATGTTAATGGTTGCATGTTAAACTATGAACAATTCTGTGCAAAATATCAATTCTTTCCCCCCAAAGCTGAATTTACCAGATTATTTAATGCCTTACCAAAACAATTTATTAATCAGTTTAAAAATATAATAACATATCATCCGATGACGCCACGATTATCCAATTTATCTATTAATGGAATATCATTCACTGACCAAAAATTCAATAACCACACAATTAGAAACTGTCTAAACGAAACTTTATCCATGGGAAAATAAATAAAAATAACATTCTTAGCAAGTTTTAAAAAAATTAATTGAAAGGTTAAGAACTCTTTATTTAAAACTCCCCATAAAACCAAAAGCTAAAGAAAAACACTTTAAAATTTTAAATGCAATTTACCCCTCAAAAGAACTACTAAGAAATCGTTTTAATATAGATGACAATAAGTGCTCACTCTGTGAAAGTGATGTAAAACGATAGACCATGTGTTCTATGAATGCAATCAAACCAAAACATTTTGGAATTGCTTAGAAAGGTGGATCAAATCAAAAATTGCACTTCCTGAATCTGTTTCTAGAGATCTGATTCTAAAATGGCGGGATTCTAAAATGGCGGCGCCCTGTCTGGCTGCGGCTGCATGGGCTCTCGACAACTTGTGAGTATTTGAGCAAAATACGCCGCCTAAAATGCTACAAACTTTGCATCCACTCAGTATGTTAGAATATGATCGCCAGCATCTGCTGGAATTACGATCATCAAGTGATTTTGGACTCATAAATACGAGTACTCTGGAGTGTTTACGTGACCTCGGAGTGCTACAGAGGCAAGACCCTACGGCCCACAGCGCAGCGGACTCGCCTAGCAGCACTAGCCGGAGGAGGAGCAAGCGAAAGCGGTGCGACCGGCAGCGGAAGCGCGGCTGTCGAAGTGGACTAACAGCTAGGCTAAACGCTAACCCCCACAGATCGCTGCTTCTGTCCATCTTCCTCTCCAACATCTGCTCTCTGGACAACAAAATAGACCATCTGCAACTGGAACTGTCTTCAAAGAGAGAGTTGAGGACCTGCTGCGCTCTCATTCTGACGGAGACATGGCTCAACTCGTCCATACCGGACAACGTTGTTAGCCTGGAGGGGCTCGCTACATTCCGCGCAGACAGGAGCAGCGCTCTCAGCGGTAAAACCTGAGGAGGGGGGGCTGTGTATTTACATCAACAACAACTGGTGTAAAAATGCCATGACTGTCGCCAGTTACTGCTCCCCGGACATCGAGCTTCTGACTGTTAACTGCAGACCATTCTACCTGCCCAGAGAGTTTACTGTTGTTAGCATCACTTCTGTGTATGTGCCCCCCAGTGCTAACACTAAAGAGGCTATGAGTGTTCTCTACCGGACCATCAGTGAGTTGCAATCCTCACACACAGAGGGCGTTTTCATCATTGCTGGGGATTTTAACCAGGCCAACATGAAGACTGCTCTCCCTCACTTCAACCAGTATGTGAATTTTCCAACCAGGGGAGTGAATACTCTAGACTTGGCCTACACCAACATCAAAGAAGCATTCAGAGCAGCCCCCCCACCCCCACCTTGGCTCTTCAGACCACCTATCTGTCATGCTAATTCCTGCATACAAGCCCCTGCTGATCAGAACAAAACCTACAGTGAAGCAGGTAAGAATGTGGACTGAGGGGGCCATGGAGGCACTCCAGGACTGTTTTGAGTGCTCTGACTGGGAGATGTTCAAGGCAGCAGCCACTTACAACGACCAGATCAACATCGAGGAGTACGCCATGACTGTGTCAGCCTACATCAACAAGTGCACAGAGGACGTCAGCATCACTAAGAACATTATCACCCAGGCCAACCAAAAACCCTGGATGACTAAGGAGGTACGGGAAATGCTAAAAGCACGGAACTCAGCCTTCAAATCTGGCGACAAGGAGGCACTGAGGACAGCGAGAGCCAACTTGAACCGTGCTATCAGGTTAGCAAAGCGAACCCACAGTCAGAAAATACAGGAGTTCTTCCACGACACCAGCAACACCAGGAGTATGTGGCAAGGCATACGGGCGATCACAGATTACAATCCATCCTCCCCCCCAGTGGGCGAAGTTGATGCTGACTTTCTCAATGGACTCAATAACTTCTTTGGGAGGTTCGAGGCGCTGAACAGTACTCCGGCAAAGAAAACTGTTCCCCACCAGGAAGAGGA
Organism: Xiphophorus hellerii; assembly: GCF_003331165.1. Lineage (NCBI taxonomy): Eukaryota > Metazoa > Chordata > Actinopteri > Cyprinodontiformes > Poeciliidae > Xiphophorus > Xiphophorus hellerii. The sequence continues at coordinate 29,417,825 of NC_045679.1, read as the reverse complement.
GGCACTCTGCCTGGACACAGCCGATGTGTTGAAGACTCTGAAAAGAGTCAACCCACGGAAGGTCCCAGGCCCAGACAATATACCTGGGCCGGTGTTCAGGGAATGCGCAGGTCAGCTGGCTGGTGTCCTAACAGACATTTTTAACACCTCACTGGACCAAGCCACAGTGCCAGCCTGTCTCAAAACTGCCTCTATCATTCCGGTGCCAAAGAAACCTCAAGTCACCTCTTTCAACGATTACCGGCCTGTGGCACTGACTCCCATCATGATGAAGTGCTTTGAAAGGCTGGTAAAAGAACACATCGTCTCCAGACTCCCCTCCACATTCGACCCGTTCCAGTTTGCCTACCGCCGAAACCGCTCCACTGAGGACGCCATCTCCTCCGCCCTACACCTGAGCCTGGCTCCCCTGGAAGAGAAGAACACTCATGTGCGGATGTTGTTCCTGGACTTCAGCTCAGCGTTCAACACAATCATCCCACAGCATCTGGCAGAAAAACTGGGACACCTGGGCTTCAGCACCCCCCTGCGAAACTGGCTGCTAGACTTCCTCACCGACAGACCTCAGTCAGTCCGGATTGGACAACACACCTCCGATGTCATCACCCTCAGCACAGGCTCCCCTCAGGGCTGTGTCCTGAGCCCTCTGCTGTTCACTCTGATGACACACGACTGCGTCCCCAGGTTCGCCACAAATCACATCATGAAGTTCGCGGACGACACAACGGTGGTGGGCCTCATCAGAGACGACAACGACCTGGACTACAGAGAGGAGGTGGAGCAGCTGGTGGACTGGTGCAGAGACAACAGCCTGATCCTGAACGTTGACAAGACGAAGGAGATGATCGTCGACTTCAGGAAGAACCGGCCCAACCACGCTCCACTGCTCATCAACAGCTCGGCTGTGGAGGTGGTCAGCAGCACCAAATTCCTGGGGGTGCACATCACAAACGACCTCACCTGGACTATGAACACCACGTCTCTGGTCAAGAGGGCACAGAAACGCTTGTATTTCCTGCGGAGGATGAGAAGAGCACACCTGCCCCCGCCCATCCTCAAGACGTTCTACAGAAGCACCATAGAGAGCATTCTGACCAGCTGCCTCTCTGTGTGGTGTGGAGGCTGCAGCGCCTCCGACTGGAAGAACGTGAGGAGAGTGGTGCGGACAGCAGAGAGGATCATCGGGACCCCCCTTCCCTCCATTCAGGACATTTCATCCCAGCGCTGCGTGTCCCGAGGCCGAAACATCGTCAGTGACCCCTCACACCCCCACCATGGACTGTTCTCCCTGCTGCCCTCTGGAAAGAGGTTCCGCAGCATCCGGTGCAGGTCCACCAGGTTCCGAAACAGCTTTTTCCCACTTGCCATCAGACTGCTGAACTCTTAACTGGACTGCACTCAAAAACTGGTCTCCACTTCATACCTTGCACATGTACATAACTAAATAACTTCTATTTTACTGTCATTCCTGCACTTTATATTTTATATTTATATTTATATTCTGGAGTAACCTCATAACATTGGAACCTCAAAACATTGTTCTGAGCCGTATGCAACGAAATCTCGTTCTGTACACACCCTGTGCATGCAAAATGATAATAAAGTCAGTCTAAGTCTAAGTCTAAGATATGGTAAGTTTTGGAATGTTATTGAAAAACAAAACAATAGAACTCTGTTGTAACCTAATATTTTGTTTGGCAAAATTTTTATTCATAAACAAAGAGTGCTGAGATCATGCCCCAGTTTTTAAAATTTTTTAATCTGAATTCCAGTTATATTTGAAATCTCTGAAATGTATTGAATCACATGAATACCTGACTGAAATATTAATGGAATTGCCCACCAATGTATATCAATCCTAACATATGAATCCCCTTGTTGCTATTTTAGTTATTGTTTCATTATTATTAATTGTTTTTTTCCTTATCAATATTACTTTGTATTTCTATTTCGGAATCTGCCTCTACTATGCCCTCTACAGAGTTGCACTGTTGTAATTGCCTTCCTTGTTTGTGCTGACCTTGTTTAAATATAGTTTAACACACACACACAAAAAGAAAAGCAGCAATGGCAGTGAAGAGCAGCTAATTATTTTTGCTACATTACACTTAAGTGACACAACATGATTTTTTACAATGTTTTTAAGCAAGAATGTAGCTCTGTAAGTCTCAAATGTCTGCTTGGTTAACCAATACATCACCTAATTGCAATATTGCTCCTGCTGCATTAACAGCCAGCTCCCCTCGTCAGCTGTGCTTCACACTGTCACAGTTGCTAGGCAATATGAGTTACACTAAGGTGAAGGCTAGACAGCTAACTGAAGAATAGACCTGTCCGAATTCACAGGTTGTCATTTATTTGTGGCCTTCGAAGGACCTGTCCTATGTAGATCAGGTTCTTCGAAGGATGCAGACCCTGAATTCAGACACGGCTTCTGTCTGCTCCTCTGTGTCTCACTCACACATGACAGTTTTCAGAGAGGATTAATAGTAAAATAGAACACTGAGGAGGGCAGAAATGTAGAGAACTACAGAGATGGCGGAACTGTAGTAGCCCTCCAGACTACAGAGGAGGGCTGAAGATGGGGTCAAACTTGAAAAACTTGACAAAATGAGAAAATAACTTTTTAGAGGTAGGGGGCTTTTTTATAAGCTTATAGAAGCTATTCAGCTCAGGTAGGGTTTCAATGTGGGGTAAGTGCTATCTGACAAAATTATGAACTTGCAAGTATCTGAAAAAGTGACTAGAAGGGACACTAAACTTTGTTTGAAGTTGCATGAAGGAGTCAAAGTGATTAGTAATGTATAGAGCCTTAGTAACAGCTGTGCCCTTGTTTAACCAGTTCTCAAAGACAACATCCATTGTGCCTTCTTTAAATGCTGTGTTCTCAAAAATGAAGCATAGCTGGAGACACTAGGAAGAATCAGAACAGTCTTTTATCTGCTTGAGAATGCTGAATAATTTTTTTTAGCACATAATTATCCTTTTAGCAGAAGGAAAGGTTAAAAGAGATTGGAAAACAATCTCCTAGTGCAGCTGCTAGAGAGGAAGTGTAAATGCCCTGAAGAAGGGGAGTATTTTAATAAAAGAGCTGGTGCTTCTGCTCCAACGGTTATTATTAACTCGATTTAGCTTACAAACATTCACAGAGATATCAACGTTGAAACAGCAGTATGTTAGCAACAGCGCTAACAACGGAGCTAACAACAGAATTTAACATTCGGAGTGCCAAAAAAACTCTCAGCTTTCTGAAAGTTAATAAACTCATTTACAATATACAGGCCTGTATATACTGTATATATACTCATACAAGAAGGGGAGTATTTTAATAAAAGAGCTGGACACAGTGCTTCTGCTCCAACGGTTATTATTAACTAAGGAGGAAGTTCCGGTGCTCTTCACTATAGCTAGCGCAAGTGCTAGACTCCCCCTGCTGGTTGAATTTGACCACTGCTTCAGCCAAATCAGACTAGCCAGCCTCTGAAATAACCAAATTTCAATCCAGCTTCAGCCAAATCAGACTAGCCAGCCTCTGAAATAACCAAATTTCAATCATCACAGAAGCAGTAAGTTCTGAGGAGACAAGGTTTTCATTCAGCAGGCAATTTGGGAATAGAGGTCTAGGTCTGGCATTGCAAGTCCAATTAGAGCTGCAAGCAGCCTTGTAAGGCCCTCAATGCTCAGGGCTGCTCAGTATCACCACCTTATCGCCATCGTGCCTTTCCCTCACCCATCCACGAGGGGGGGAGAATTTTGCAAATCTTCCAGATAGCCTTATGTCCAATTCAGTAAGAGTCCAGCAGCATGTCTTAAAAGCTTGGCTGAAACATGGCCTTCTAGGAGGGAGTTATTGTCGCTTTCTGTTTTGTGGCGACGGATTGGCGAGGACTTCCTTTCGGGTTTGATACATCTCATGTGTGGTTATCGACAGTTTTGAATGAAGTTTCAATCATGTCATACCAGATGAGGCAGTACTAATGATCCAATAATCTTCAATAGTTTCTCTGAGTGGACACGCTGCCTGAGAGAATGGTTGAAGGATCTTTGGCCTCTTTGTCTAAAGCGGCTATTGTGGCTGACGAGTTTATGTTGACGCACAACAATGTGTTTGTATCTGTACGTTGTCCAGATAAAGTTTTTCATTAAAGAACAAGGCTTTAGCAACACAGACAAAAGGTGTTGCTTAACAATCAGTCCACTAATGATGAGAATGAAGTAGATCCTTGTTTCAAACCCTTTGTTACCCAGGGTCTTGTTTCCTTAACAGGGGATCCAAAGGATGTCTGACAAGTCAAAATACTTAGGGACACAGGCAGTTCCCAGTTGATCATTCGAGAGGGTATTTTGTCTGCCTGTCACATCATCTTGTCAGTCAAGTGTTGTTGTCCAAGGTATTGGAATGACTTTTGTATCTGCACCATTGCATAATATCCACCTTACCTTATGTCTTGTGAGTGGTTTTTGCAGGGTTGCAGTTCTTCCCACTTTGCCCATAAGAGGGATTGATCTCATTCTGGGGAACGACTTGGCCGGTGGAAAGGTATTACCTGTACCCGAGGTGTTGGACACACCAGACACAAGCCTGGAGTTTGAACCAGTGTCTCCTGACATTTTCCCTCCTTGTGGATTCTACCATGGCTTTTGCAAGAACTTTTTCACGGTAGCTGCTCCTTTAACAGCTTTGACCAGTCCTTCTACACCTTTTACTTGGTCTGATGAATGTCAGCATGCTTTTGAACATCTTAATGGATTGCTCTCTTGTTCTGTTCTTTCTGCCCCAAACTTCAATCTACCTTTCAAACTTTACATAGATGCCAGTGCTGTTGGGGAGCTGTCCTTCTGCAGGACGATAAAGATGGTATAGAGCAGGGGTGTCAAACTCCAGTCCTCAAGGGCCGGTGTCCTGCAGTTTTTATAAGTGCCACAGGTACAAAACACTGGAATGAAATGGCTTAATGACCTCCTCCTTATGTAGATCAGTTCTCCAGAGCCTTGCTAATGACCTAATTATTCCATTCAGGTGTGGTGCAGCAAAGGCACAACTAAAAGTTGCAGGACAGCGGCCCTTGAGGACTGGAGTTTGACACCTGTGGTATAGAGCATCCTGCGAGTTATTTCTCGAGGAAGTTTAATCTTCATCAAAGTAGATATTCTACTATTGAAAAGGAAACTCTTGAGTTACTCTTGGCATTACAGCATTTCGAAGCTTATCTTGGCTTGATTGTGGAACCCATAGCCATCTTCACGGTTATGGGTTCCACATAACTTTTTGGAAAGGAAGACCCACTTGTGGATGTACAATCAAAATCAGAGACTTATGCAGTGGGCTTTAGGTTTTCAGGAGTACAACCTCAATATCTGCCATAAAAAGGTCTGAGAATGTGTTGGCAGATGCTTTGTCACTTGCACTTTAATCTCTTTTTTTTTCTGACTTTGAGCGTTCCAAACATTTTGTTTGGACTTATAAGGGTGGGGGTGTTACATGTCTGCTAGGCTATTTGTTTTCTTCCCCCTCTCCCTCCTTTTGTTTGTCTCTTCACAGGTAGCAGGGAAGCTGGTGTCAATTTCCCCTGATTAGATCCTTTCCACCCAAGAGCCAATCAGCGTTCAAGCAGGCCTTATATAAGCAGCCCATCTGGGGAACTGAGGCCTGTTCCACCTGGCTGGCTAGCTGACTAGTGCTGTTGTTGGTGCTCTATGTGTAAAGGTTTGTGGTGGGAGTTAGAGGAATAGGTATGTTTGGGGTACCCTGTACATTCCCATCACAAAGGTGTTTTTCTGTTAAATACAGTACATTAGGTAAGTAGGTTGGTGTCACTCATGTAAAGATTTGGTGAAACTTTTGTTAGATCAGGTTAGCAGGGTTTTTTTCTATTTGTTTTATTTAGCATAGACTGTAGTTAGTCCCTGTTTTGTTTTATTAATTTCTTTGATTTGGCACCACCTAACTGTCCCTTTCTCCCCCACAGTTTGTACAAGCCTTTTGAGATTTTTGTTGAAAATAAATCTCATTTTTTGTCACATTCACCTGGACTATGTCAAATTTTTGTGGTTGTCATGTTATCCCCCTTCTCCACACGAAGGGTGAGGGGAGGGTAACATAGACAAATAGAAATGTAAGGTAATTTTGCTAACAGAAAACTCCCTGAAATCAACTACCAAATGGAAATAAAAATATTAAAATACACAAATTTAGCAATCTGTTGTGGTTCAGCAGAACACTAGTTTTACAAGGTGTTAAAAAGTGTTTCCCTCATGTTTTAAGAAAAACATTGTGTGCAAAAGTGAGAATCTTTTAATATTTTTAAAAGGAAATACTCCTTTTAAAAATGTTGAACACCAAAATACATCATAAAAACTGCAAACAGTAAAAGTTTGAGCACATTTCTTAATAATCAACTTTTTTCATTTTCAAATTTTCCAACTGTCGCAGACATCTCAGTGTTAGGGTTTTGGCTCTCATCCTTTCATTCCCCTTGCCCTTCAGTGCCATTTTTATTACATTACCAATAATGTGCGAAGTTTGTTTCATAGGTTTTCTAAAGGAATATCTGATTCGGGTCACAGAGCAATTAGCACATTTAACCCTCACTTCCACTAATTTATTTAATTCTTTACGAGTTAGCAGGTGTAACTGGCTGCAATTAGGTAGTTTCTTCTCTACATTTCTGTGAAGCATTGTATCCTTGCACCTTCCGTCAACCGGGTGTGGACAAAACAACCAGGAGACATTTCTCCTGTTTCAGACTGCTCAGTGGCCCTGAACTTTGTGCAAAGATTTGAGTTACTTATTTATTTTTTGGGAAGACGTCAGTGTTTCAGAAAGTTTTGCGCTGTGGCTGATCGGTTTGTTCTTTCCATGTGGAGAGGAGAGAGGCGCAGATATCAGCTAATTCTTTTTTTTTTTAAAGGTTTTGTTGGCTCTAGTGGCCTTTATTTGAAAGTAGTTCGACAGAAAAGAGGGGGAAGACATGCGGCAAATGTCGCCAGGCCAGGAATCGAAGCCGGGAATCGAGCCCGTGACCACCGGCACCAAGGCCTCAATATATGGGTTGTGCTTTGCCCCTGTGCCACCACAGCACCCCAGATGTCAGCTAATTCTGTCAAATTCAGTTCAATACAGAGTGTAAACCACATGCAGTTATCTGTTATCACAACTTCAATATCCCTGCACGTGTGGTGGGATGATGTATTTATGCCATGAAATAAGCTTGTCACGATAAAATTTATTTTCCTGTGCAAGTTTTTTTTTTTTTTTACCTGTATTATCGCGAATGATATATGAAGCCCAACCCTTCTTGGAGCGTGCTGAGTTTCCCTCCTTCAAATCTCCTGAAGTGTAAAGGTGAGCGGCCTTTGCATAGCAGAGATGAGATTAGTTTTTTTCAATAAGACTGAAAGAACCAGATTCCTTCACAAGGTTGGGGACCTATACTCAGAACGTTTGTACTGAATTTCTAAATGTAGTTTTATTGACACTTTTCATACCAGCACACTGCTTTGCCAAATCTATGACCATGCATATTTCTGTCTTACTGATAACAGGTGCCAGGATGAGTGTCCAGTTGGTACTTTTGGTGCTGGCTGTGCAAAGACCTGTCACTGTATAAACGACAGTAAATGCGTTCATATCAACGGAACGTGCCTGTGTGATGCGGGCTACACAGGAGAAAAATGTGATATCCGCTTGTGCCCTGAAGACCGTTATGGTTTAAGATGCAAAAAGAATTGTCCATGTCATCCCCCAAGAACTCTAAGGTATGCTGCAATTGATTTAACTGACTTTAACAAACTTTATTGTGCAAGAAGAAACACATTTAAATGATTGGTTTTCTACTTTCCTGAATACTCACTAGTACTTTATATGTGTATGAATCAGTGTAGAGTTTTAATATTTAGGGGGAAAAGCAAGTTTCCAGGTCTAGTACTTAACTAGTGTGGCTGTAATATGTAAGGCAGTAACACAAGCACAGGTGGCTGTTAGTTAATGGGTCAGGATTTCTTCTGAACTTACAAAGGTTCTGCAAGTGTTACTTAAGATAAAGCTTGATCTATTATACTGGGAAGCAAAAAACCCCCCAAAACTTCCTGTAAATGCATGTGTTCCAACTTTGAAGACAATCTTCCAAGAAAGTACCAGGAGATTAGTTTTTTAAGTTCAGTCTGCTTAATTCAAAAAATTAAGCAGACTGGCTTTTTTAATTCTTATGACAGCAGTCTAATATTGACTATCACTGTTTTAATTTTGTTTGCCACAATTTCTCCTTTATGTAGCTTAAAGTTCTACTCCAACACACACACTTGGATTTACCACACAAGTTAATTCCAAGAAAAATTACATTTCTGTAAGCTTAAAAAATTTTTTTAAAATAAACTGGACAATGGACCTTACCACAGGGGCCGCTTTTCATTGGCTGATGCCCATTCTAAGTGGTCACGTGCGTGGCCGTCTCACAAACACACGCTTCCCGTTAGCCAAGTACAGCATAATGGCAGAACTGATACAACTTCTACACCTTGAAGCCTGTCTGCTACACAGTCTTACGTTAGCTAAACAGATCAATATGCAATGTGTACTGTATTTGACATACACTAAAGATTTTATTTTAGCAGAAAAGGCTTTGGACTAAACTGTTACTCGTGTTAGCCACTCTAGCACCAAGTACAGCTAGTCAATCAACCATCGCTGTGTTCAGGGAAGCGCTGATTAATAATCGAGAAATAGGGGTGTGCTGTGGTGGTGCAGGGGGTTAGCACGCCCCATGTTTGGAGGCCTTAGTCCTCGACGCGGACGTCGCGGGTTCGACTCCCGGTCCCGACGACCTTTGCCGCATGTCTTCCCCCCTCTCCTCACCCTCCTTCCTGTCTGCCTACTGTGGAAAAAATACGAGCCACTAGCGCCGCAAAAACTCTTCGGAGAAAAAAATAAATAAATAAAAAATCGAGAAATAAATATCGAGCCTGGAAACTTGATATCGTAACGGACTGAATGTTATGTTTTTAACGTAATCTTTGCTCGTCTTGCGGGGCGCAAGGAATTGCCACGGTAACGGATGTGCTTAAACTACAAAGAGAGAGAGTAAAAAGGTACGAGTGGTTTTGAGTTGATGACCTGTTCGGGTTATTTTATCTTTGTTTCCCTTTGCTGTGGCGCATTACAGCCGCTGTAGTTTCTAAACGTTGGACTAATTACCTCGTTCCTTTGTGAGTATACATCATTCACAACAAACATCAAATAGAACAAATATATTTCATAAAATTTTAACAAACAAATGGCTTCTACCATGGTAATTATGTGAAATTAAATTAATTATATCCCAACTTCAGAAGATTTGCCTTTACCTTTACAGAGCTCTTTGGTTCCTCCTATGAGTCTGTAGCTTCTCATATTGAGGTCATCAAACCAAATTTCAGATCTACCATAACTGACTGACACCTGCTGGCCTCAGGTTTGCAACCAGCTTGTGACTGAGAAACCAGTAACCCCCTCCCAGATGATGACATGAACTTGTTAGTTCCTCTGTCCATTGTAATAGCGATATATTGTGAAAATCAGGTAGAAATGATGCACTAATTGAGTCATGTTTACATAGAAACAACGCGCCGCAGGCTTTGTTTGTGAGACTTGCGGTCATGTGGGTCGGTTGTGGGCGGAGCTTGGTAAGGCCCATAGTGATTTGATTTCAAACCTTAATGTATTTCATTAAATGAAGATTGTAGCAGTTTCAACAAAGTGAAATTATCTTAGATTTTATTTCTTAGTATCACAGTTAGTCCAAGAATCAAAAGGAAAAGAGGAATGTCTTGATAAAATTGTTACTGGCATGGCTAGTAACAATATATTGTCGAGAACAAGATTCAAGCTGTGTGGTTTGCTGAAAACCACAGTGAACAAGAAAAGTCATGCACAGTTATACACAAAATATTTAAATGGTGGAGTAAGAAATATATATGGGCTTGTTACAGCTTGTTGTACATAAAGGTATGCTGTAGTTTAAAAAAAATGCTGTTTTAAAATGGCAAAACTCTTCTATCTTCCCCTTCTCCACTTGTATTTGCACACTGCAGGTCAGCTGTCTTAAAGTCCTTAAGTTGTCTATCACTTAAAAGAAAGAAGAAAAGAAGATTTTTTTAGGAATATGTAATAGAAAGCAAAGACAGGAATGGCGTATAAAAGTCTTAAATTGACTGGCCAGTTATATGCTGGATGTTGTTGAGAAGCTTATCAAGGACACGCACACACAGTTTGTTACACACATGGAATTCTTCACTTTTACACAAAGGCCTTTGTAGAAATAGAAACTTAAACTGACGTAACACATCGGGTGATCACTGGGCATGACTTAGCTGACGTACGACATCAGGCAAGATGTAAGCAATGATTCTTCCGTTTTTGATCAGATGCTGTATAATTTCGGTTATACAGTATTCACTTCACAACAAATTAGCCTGTGAGGGTAAGCTCTTTTCTAGCGCTAAAAAAGAATAAAAAAAGTAAACTCTGATTATTCTGTGTGGCTGATTTCCTGTTCGTGTGCTCATACGTTTTTGGTCCGTCGAGTTTAAATCACAACAATTGGTAGCAGAGGATGGTTCCGTGTTGAGACGCGAGCAGAGATTGGACGGGCCGTTTAAGGCAACAGCCTGCCGGGACAGTACAAGGGCGTTGGGGCCCCAATAACCAGGTAAGGAAGCTTTTTCCTTAAACATACACCCTTGTACTCTTTCTTTGGGCTGTCTAAATTCCATATATCCAGTCGTGTTCGTACTGCTTTCCGTTGGTTGGTCGAAGTCTTTTATTATTTATAGGAGCAATATAAAAACAAACAAAAAAAACAAAAAAAGTGTTTTGGTCGATTGGCACGCATTGAGAATTGGCCGTCTCCCCCTTGCGTCGGACGCGGCGAAGGTACAGGCTGGGTTTTGTCGGTTGTGTCCCCGAGGAGTACTGCCCTCGACAAATAATGCGCTAGCCAATCTGGGTCAGCTCGAGAAATGCTAAAAGCGGTGAGAGCTGGCCATCATAGGACAACGTAGATATTAGGTAAAGGTTGATCGCGATCTGATCCTCAGATGAAGTATAAGTATAAAGTATAAGTAAAAAAGCGTTGCCATCGAGGACTAAAATAGGAGCTTTGAAGAGCGTGGATCCATTTCCGTGTTTTATGTAAAGCTGTGTCTTTTATGTCAGCTGTGTCTTTGTCAGCTGTGTGTGTCCGACTCTGCCGCCGAGCAGACGTTTTTGTCCATACGTCGCTTTTCTGTATGTAACAAACTGTGTGTGCGTGTCCTTGATAAGCGTCTCAACAATGTCCACAGAAAATTTGATTTAATTTAAACAACTAATATCTTTTGAAAAGAGAAAAGTTAGAATATTCTGCCCACTAAGCAATTAAAAATAACAATTTATTTAACAAACATTCTAGATTTTTAGTCAAAGTCTATGTATTAAATAAAAAACAAGCAGAGAATCCCCATCAACAAGATATACAGATTACTTTAAAACTTACCCTGGTCAATATTTTTCCCCAGGTTTAAAAGTGTCAGTAAATAGAAGTCTTATGTAAGGCCTCTCTTCCATTTTTTGAACATTGCTGGTACTGAATTCTAAATTTGCTAAGAATTTTAAAGTCCACCCCGAGTTAGTAAGAAACATGAAGCATTATCAAACCACTCACATATGCAGTTAATACTCGCAGGGTATCAGGGAGGATGGTACCTACCTCATCATTCATTGGCAAGGAGGGATACGTTGATAATTATTAATTACGTAATTGACATAGACTGCCTGTCAGCTATGTCAATTTGTAAAGCTTACAAATTTTGGTTTTGTCAGTTTAGAAAACAAACTTTTCTGGAAATTAGGTTTTATATTAAAAGAAGTGGGAGAACTTTGAAGTGATAACACCCTGTGTTAAGTGATGAAATTACACTGTATAAAATTTGTTTTTCTATATTTTAAGAACTTAGTGTGTAGGCCATTGACTTCTATTCAGGAAAGACATGTTACTAAGATTAAAGATTACTTTAAACTTGTTAGGAGTATAGAAAACATGGGACTTAACTGTACCATTAACCATTTTTTCTGTGATAAAACTGTGCAAAGCAGTTCAATGTAGTACTCTGACATAGTAAAGTAAATTTTTGTGATTATGTCATGTTTTCTTTTTCACTAGATGTCACCCAGTGTCAGGGGAGTGCACATGTCAGGCTGGTTGGTCAGGACTCTTTTGCAATGAGACGTGCACACCAGGATTTTATGGCAAATCTTGCAGTGACTTGTGCCAGTGCCAGAATGGAGCTGACTGCCACAGTGTGACTGGAGAATGTATCTGTGCTCCTGGCTTTATGGTAAATTAATTTGTTGCATGCACATGTATTAATTTAAGTGCATCCTGAATTATATGTATGTGTAGACACAGATACATACAAGCGAACTTTACAGTTAAGACATATGATACTAAGAGATTAAAAAAAATAGATTACGCAATAGTCTGTTGAAAATTTCAAATACAGTGAACCCTCGCTATAATGCGGTTCACCTTTCACGGCCTCGCTGCTTCGCGGATTTTTTTGTGCAGTTCTTTTCCCACAGTGCATTGTATTCTGCGACCTGATTGGCTAAACAGTGTCCACGTTTCTTCTCTACCTGTGTGCCAATAACGTTACAGTATTTAAATATGCATAACACAGCTTGGAAAAAGACACTAGAGAGCGGAGTCAGGCCGCAGCGTCACAGTTAGAGGCACAGTGAAATACGCAAGTCACAGTTTGTCCTACTGTACTTCGTATTGATGATTAAAATGATCATTTTACTGTAGTTATTTGTAAGAAAGCGTTCTATTTGTTTAAAAAATGCTTGGGCCTGAAAACAGGTTTTGTTCTTTGGTTTCAATGTAGAGTATTTAATTATGCCGTATAATAATTGTAAAAAATAAAGGTAACTAGGCAGTTTGCCTATCACAAGTTCTTTTCGGAACGCAACCCCCTCGAAAAACGAGGGTTCACTGTATACTCCTAAAGCATATTCATTTACAGTTCTTTTCTCGCTTTTCGGAGTATTGATGCCTCGCCTGTCCTGGATCAGCGTCCCTAGCTTTCAGCAGAGCTCCCTCCTTAGCATTCAGCCAGGGTTTCTGGTTTGGGTTACGGGTGACTATCCTGGTGGTGGTGGTGACATCATCAGCACACTTGGAAGTGAAGCCAAGAACAGAGGAGGTGTATTCCTCGAGGTCCACCTCTCCTTCATAAGTAGCCACCTCTCTGAAGACCTGCCAGTCTGTGTACTGAAAACAGTCCTGGTACACATAAGCTGCATCCCTGGGCCACACAGTGACTGTCTTCTTCGTTGGCTTTATCTGTCTCATCAGCAGATGATATGCTGGAACCAGTAGGATGGAGATGTGGTCGGAGGGGCCAAGATGGGGTCGAGGAAGAGCTCTGTACACATCATTAATGTTAGATTACACACATTGCAGAGTGTTGTCTCCCCATGTAGGAAAGGTGTCGTGTCAGTAAAATCTGGGCAGAGTGTCCATCAGTTTCACGTGGGTAAAGTCTCCCGCAACCACGTAAAACACCTCTGAGTGTTTTACCTGCAGTGAGCTAATGGTGTCATGTAGCTCGTTGCTGCATGCTACATGCTTCGTTGCCATTAGCACCCGGTGAGATGTAAACAATGGTGATGAACACCGCAGTAAACTCCTGAGGCAGATAGTACAGCCAGCATTTCACTGTCATAAGTTCTATCTCCTCAGAGCAGCAGATTTTAATCAGTCCACAGTTCATACACCAACCTTCATTCGCGTACATACAGAGTCCTCCCCCTGTGTTTTTCCCAACCATTGGTCGCGGCCTGCTTGGAATAACTGAAGACCGTTGAGCTGGAAGGCTGAGTCTGGAATGTTGCTGTTAAGTCAGGTTTCCGTTAGGCAAAGAATGGCACTGTTCTTCATCTCTGCAGAAACTCTCAGCCTCAGATGTAACAAATACACTTTGTTATCCAGTGAGCGGACATTGACCAGAAACAGAGTCGGAACAGGTGGCTTCCTAGCCTCCAGCTGAACCAACGCACCTGCCCCCTTCCCCCTCTTTGGTTTTCGGGCATATTTTCTTGCTCCTTGCACCCTGCTGCGTCAGTCCGTTGATCTGAGGAGCCTCTGACTCCCAAGTGTGGATTTCAGCCATGGTGATATATTAACAGCCGAACTGTCTCCAATAGCCATCAGTTCGGCCGAGCTATACTTCAGCCGTAAAGTTGTCACTAAACTCTTACCCAAAGCAGCCTCATAGATGTTAAAATAGGGCATAATCTGGGGAACTCGAGAAGCCGCTGCACCTCTGTGCGCCGCCATAGCAATTGATAATCAATAGGAATATACAGTAGGTGTGATTGAATGGAAGTGACTTCTTTGTAAAGTGATTTGTGATATTTGTTGTGACTTGATGCTATATAATTAAACTGAAATTAAATGAATTTAAAAAATAAAGTTTGTCATCATTAGAGGCTAAATCTATCCAGACATATAAAGATGCAATTTGCCAGCTCGAAGCATAATGGATGCCATCCCACAGCAGTGTGTGAGCACTCATAAAGAGCAACAGCAACCAACTGTTGTAGTTGGAGAAAGCACTGGCTGCATTGAACAGTCAAACCTTGACTAAATGATCTGTTACTTTAAAAGTAACTAAGTAAAATAGGTATTGAGAGTTTTTGCACTCAGAGCCTCTGTTTATCCATCCGATTCTCCAGGGTTCCAAGTGTGCAGTCCCATGCCCAGCTGGGGCATATGGAGTAAACTGTTCTGCAACCTGCAAATGTAAGAATGGAGTGCATTGCTCCCCTGTTGATGGATCCTGTTCCTGTACACCAGGTGAGGAGAAAGAGACAGAAGAGATGATGGTAAAGATAAAAAAGAAAGAAAGGCTTATGGAACAGTGACCAGTGAATACATGCATGGTGTGTTTATTTCTGTGTTGCTCTGCGATGGATTGCCAAGCTGTTCAATGTGTACCCCGCCTTTGCCCATTGTGTGTTGGATCACAGCACATTCAACACACCATATGTTTTGGATCGCAGCTCAATCACTTAATTAGTAAATATATTGCAGGACCAATCTTTGCAAGTGAAGTTTGTAATATTTAAACATTCTCATTTTATATTCATGGGAAAGCTTATTTTTCAGGTAACTGTGACAATTTGAATGGAGAGAAAATTAGCATATTTAAAAATGGAATGGCAAGGAATTAAAAGTCAGTGGTTAGATGACACAATGATCCAATTTAAATTGTAAGCACACTTCTCCCCAGATTAGGACCACCCCTCCCATTTCAGTGATGTGCACAATGGCTTACTTTTTTCTGGATCCCAGCAAACTTCCACATATCCATCAATTTCTTTTGCTTATCTAGAGTTGGGTTGTGGGGGTAGCAGCCTAAATAAGGAGACCCAGACTTCCCTCTCTCCAGCCACTTGGGCTAGCTCCTCCAGGGGAATCCCACGGTGTTCCCAGGCCAGCAGAGAAACATAGTCCCTCCAGAGTATCCTGGTTCTTCCCCTGGATCTCCTCCCAAGTGGGATCTCCCTGGAACACCTCACCAGGGAGGCATCCTAACCAGGTGCATGAGCCACCTCAACTAGCTCTACTTGACATGAAAGAGCTCTACTCTGAGGCCCTCCAGGATGACTGAGCTTCTCACCGACTCTCTAAAGGTGAACCCAGACACCCTATGGAGTAAACTAATTTTGGCTGCTTGTTTCCACGACCTTGTTCTTTGATCCAAAACTCATGACCATAGATGAAGGTAGGAACATAGATCAACTGGTAAATTGAGAGCTTTGCTTTTTGACTCAGCTCTCTCTTAACCACGACAGAGCAAATTGACTGCAGACACTGCGTCAATTTGCCTATCAATCTCCCTCAAAATTTTTCCTCAGTCATGAGCAAGATCCCGCTTGAACAAGAACTCCTCCTCTTGGGACAGGACATCCTACCCAACCTGGAGAAGGCAGTCTACCCTTTTCCGGCTCAAGACCTTGGCCTTGGATTTGGAGGAACGGATCTTCATCCCAGATGCTTCACACTCGGCTGCGAATCGCTCCAGCGAAAGCTGTAGATCATGACCTGATGAAGCCAATAGGACCACATCATTCACAAAAAGCAGAGATGCAATCCTAAGGCCACCAAAATGGATCCCCTGAACACCTTGTCTCCACCTAGAAATTCTGTCCATAAAACTAATGAACAGAATCAGTGACAAAGGGCAATCTTGGTTGAGTCCAACTCTCAGCGGAAACAAGCCTGTCTTACTCCTGGCAATGCGGACCAGACTCTGACACATGTCATACAGGGAACTAACAGTTTGTATCAAAGAGCTCAGTACTGCAGACTCCAGGAGCACCTCCTACAGGGTTCCCCGAGGAACATGGTCAAGTGCATTCTCCAAGTTCACACACACATATAGACCTTAGGCGAACTCCAGGTCCCTGCTGAGGGTCCAGTGTTCCACAACTGAAAAAAACCCTCACACTGTTCTTCCTGAAGCTGAGGTTTGACTATCTGATGGACCCTCCTTTCCAGAACCCCTGAATAGACCTTGCCATGGAGGCTTAAGAGAGTTACCCATCTGTAGTTGGAGGGGGTGGTGGTCCTTTTTGAATAAGGAGACCACCACTCCATTCTGCCAATCCAGGGGAACTGTCCCTAATGTCCATGCAATACTGCAGAGCAGCATCAACCAACACAACCCTACAACATCCAGAATTTTAAGAAACTCTGGGCGAATCTCATCCACCCCCGGGGCCTTGCCATTTGGCAACCTCAACACCAGAGATTGGTGAGCTCAACTCAAAGTCCCCAGGCTCCACTTCCTAAATAGAAGGCATGTTGGTGGGATTGAGGAGGTCTTCAAAGTATTCTGCCCACCGGCTCACAACATCCCGAATTGAGGTCAGCAGCGCATCATCCCCAATATAAACAATGTTGGTGCTCTAATGCTTCGCTGTGAATCTGGGCAAAAATCTTTCTCTATGGCCTCTTCAAACTCCTCCCATGCCTGAGTTTTTGCCTCAGCAACCACCCGCATGTTATTTGCACTGCTGGTACCCATCAGTGGCTTCTGGTGTCCCACAGGGCTCCTTTTTCAGCTTAGGTTCAGCAGACGAACCACTTAAGTTCAGATCAAGAGGGATATTGCTCCCAACCACCCCCCTCAAGGTCTCACTGTCATTGTCCACGTGAGCATTCAAGTCCTCCAGCAGAAGAAAGGAGTCCCCAGGAGGAGCATTCTCCAGTACCCCCTCTAAGGATTACATAAAGTCTGAACTATTGTTTGGTCACGTAAGCACAAACAGTCAGAACCTGTCCCTCCAGTCATAAGCAGAGGAAGGCTACCTTCACATTCACTGGGGTGAACCCCAAATTTGCCCACTCCTGCCAGGCCCCTCTCAGCAGGGGGTAACTCCAGAGAGAAAGAGTATCCAACCCCTCTGAAGGGGCTGGTTCCACAGCCTGAGCCATACGTTGAGGTGAGACCAACTATTAGCCGGAACCTCTCAACCTCATGCACTAGCTCAGGTTCCTTCCCCACTAGAGAGGTGACATTCCATGTCCCAAGAGCCAACTTCTGTAGCTGAGGATCAGGGGCCTCATGCATAAAAGACTGTGCAGTTTTCACTCTAAAACTTGGCGTACAGACAAATTTAGAAAAGTGCAATTCTGCATGTGCATGGATCTCTCTATTGCACTTGTTTTAATTGGTAATGATGCCAAAAGTCATCATTATCATACTCTCCTTCTGTCTGGAGACATGTAGGGACAGTGACAGGAAAAGTAGAGAGCTGGCTGAGATGATTCCCAAGAGCTCCTCAAGGTTTCCTCCAGAAAATTTGCTAATTTCGGTGCTTCAGGCGCCTGGGCAATCATTCATCCAGCAGCCCCTCGTGTTTTTGAGTTAAATAATGTTTAAAGTTGACAGGAAATTTGAAAATATCACTTGATGATTGTGTTATTGAAAGATTAAAACCTGAACACCAATTATAAAGTCTTAAAAAATGTAAATATTTTAAAAAGACTGAAATAAATAAGCAATGCTTAGCCTGGTGGGGGCACAGGTAAAGACTGGTGGCCCACCAGACTTATAATACACTGAGGGAAACCCTGCTCCTAACACTTCGGCAGGATTTAAGCTGTTTTATTGTGGTGTTGATAGGAAGAGAAATTGAGTAGTATTTCTAAAGGAGCCCCTTGGCCAGTAATGTGAAATGAGATGAAAAGAGTAGATAGAGTGATTTGTCTGAAGGTAAAAATTAATGATAATAGTTAATTTAATATTGTCAGTTATGCTTGGATGTGATGTATATAGAAGAGAGAGAAATTCTAGAAGGACATTGATGAAATGATGGAGTATTCCTAGGGAAGAAAGAGTGGTGTTCGGATCTGATCTGAATGGACATGTTTGTAAAGGAAACAGAGGAGATGATAAAGTGATGGGCAGGTTTGGTGTCAAGGAATGGAAATTTTATGATGGATTGTGTTTTAAATATTTTGTCTTTATATGTGTCAAAACCCATAGGCAAAATGCTTTGTAAAAACAATACTTTTCAAGAGTGAGTGCTTTCCTGCAAATTCCAAACCCAATAATAACTACTTGCAGTTCTAGTTCCTTTTAAATATGTTTAGATGATTGGATTGATTTGTAAAGCACCTTTTCATTTGAGATGAATCTGCACATAGTAAATAAACTTAACTGATCTGAAATGTGTCCTCTGAAGTAACAGAAATGTAACTGTGTGGGCAGGTCACTGTGACAGTGTGTGTGCAGAAGGATGGTGGGGGCCAAACTGTTCGCTGCCATGTAATTGTAAGAATGGGACCTCCTGTTCTCCAGACAAAGGAACCTGTGAGTGTGCACCTGGATACGAGGGCATCTTCTGTCAGAAAAGTAAGGACATAATTAGCATCTCTTAACACCACAAGATCATCATAAAACACTGGACAGTTTTTTTGTTTTAAAAAAAACCAAAACATGTTTTGAAATCCTTCCTTAAGTCAATGTATAAAGTAGACCTGCAATGCTTTGGTCTGAATTCCTGGTTATTGTAGCTCCACAGATCCCTGGTTTACCTCTGTTCTGAGGCGTTTTAGAGCAACTCATTTTGCTGCGGTCTTTTTAAATGTGAATGAGACACTTCACTCCTTGCCTCCCTCCAGGCTGCAATGTGGACAGAGTGAAATGGGTCTCCTCTACTCTGATTGTTGGTGAAGGTATTGTGTTGAACGCATTTCTGTGTGAGACTGGCTGTAGTGCTGAGGAAACGAGAGAAACTAATGGCGTCTAATGACCGATCTTGCTGCTCACTCAGGACAGACAGGCTGCAGACGAGTGGCAGAAAAAATTAATTGGTAGATTTATCACTAGTTGTTGTTTTGAAGAAAAAAACTCACTAAGAGAGTTAAAAATCCATAAACATAGTCCCAAAAAATAAATAAATAACTCGAAGCTTAGAGACAAAGGAGATAAGTTGACCACAGTGCTTCTTTCGTCCAGAACACATCCCCACCCACCCCCTCTGCTTATCCCTTCACTCGGGGGTGTCTCTTGGCTCCGCCACCTTTGCTGCAATATTCCCAAATTTGCCATGGGCGGGGTGTAGCTTTCAGAGGTTGGTCACAACATGCTTTCAAAAGAATGGCTGTTGATTTTATTAGTTTGGTTTTCTATTAAAATCTGTCTACATAGATTGTTCCTATAGATTGATATTTATATAGATTGATATAGATATATCAATTTACATATCTATATAGAGATATACAAAGATCGATAGCTGACTATTAACAGAAAACTTATCTATCTATCTCTGTCTCTCTCTCTCTCGATAGAAAAGTAAAAGAATAGTCTGAATAGTCTGATTATGTCGTGAAATAAATTTGTGGTACATCCATTGTGGCAACAGTTTTATAACATGTTTCGCAAATTACCTCATTTTGTTCGACATCCTCCATATAAAATACAAACCACTGCCAAATTATTGATCCAGCACTGTTTCTCTTCGGAACTAAACTAGTTCATCTGATTCGTCTTCAGTTACCGTCTCATTCACAGCTCGCCTCAAACTCTCGCTGTCACCATGTTGTTTGTTTTCCCACGTTTGGGTGAAGAAAATTTTCAGGTTGGGACTGGGGAGGGACTAGTGATGCATTCATAGGGTGTCGGATAAACCATACTCGCAGTGAATTTGCCGGCGAAAGTTTATTATTTGAACGATAATTTATATTCGATGGTTGCGAAATAGCCATTTTAACAATCGTAAATGGAAAATATTGCGATACATCGAGTGTACTTGATACATCGTCCAGCCCTACATCCAGGTCGCATTCATCCGACCTAAACGTCACTGATATTCGACAAATGCCACTATTCTGCGTCCTGATGCGAACAAGCAGGACGAATAACAACAACTATGATGAGCATCCATATTTACTACTGCAAACACTGAGCACTTCTTTTTACGGTGGTTGGCAGAACACTGAGAACGCTGACGCTATTGAGCCCTCTACTGTGCATACGGGACACTTTCAGGTCGTTTCACACTTCAGAACACATACAGGTCTCATTTATTTGGAAGTGTGAATGGCCACGGCAAAAAAATCTGATTTGACAAAAAATCGGAATTGGGTCACTTCACACTGCAGTTTCCATCTGACTTATTTGGTTGAAAAATAGAATGAAACTGTTTCTTCTTCTCTTTGCAGGTGGTGTAGTGCTGTTTGGAAACTTCAACAATTTGACCAGCGCATCCTTACATGTAGACAACTACCAGATAGGAGTCATTGCAGGAATCATAGTTCTAGTGTTTTTGGTACTTCTTGCCCTGCCCCTATTCATCATCTACCGAAATAAACAGAAGAGTAAAGAGGCAACCATGCCAGCTGTAATCTACACTCCTGCTATCAGGGTCACATCTAATTATACTATGGCAGGTGAATTAAAGTTGGATATTGATTAAAATGTAATTGTATGTCCCCCATAATCAAACATATGTCTAATAAGTGCTCAGTTACTTTTTGATACCTACAAACTTCAGGCATCTAATGGCATGTTGCTATACAACATGCCATCACTCCAGTTACCATACCCCTTACATATGTATCACAACATGTTGCTTTGATACAACATGTGATACATGCCGTATCATGTATCACAACATGATACATGATGCGTGACATGTTGTGACATGTCACAACTGTGGCAGTAGTCACAACATGCCATAGCTTTTTCAATGCAGAAACTACTCCTGGGCCAGCATTTCTGTGCTATTTCTGTCCATGAAACTGTGCCCTCATAACTCTACAGACAGTCAAAATATGTCTTTTGAAGCCAACTCAAAAGAATTATGCAGAAAGCTCTGCTAATACTTATGCCCTATTTTACCTTTTAGATACTTACACTCCTTCATATGAAGCCCACCCCAGCAACTACTTTTCCAACCCCAGTTACCATACTCTTACCCAATGCATCAGTCTGCCTCATGTCAAGAGTGGTCAATGTGCAAAGGTAAGAGCACATATATGCATTCTGTACAGAGGGATGAAAACAAATCCCTAAACAATCTGTTTTTGTACTGTTATGTTACACATAGGCTGGTAGCAATCTGTTTCCTAACATGGAGAATGTGGCTCTTGGTGCTCATACTGCAACCAGGCTTAGCAACTGGAAACAAGGGGTCCACTTCAATGAACTGGGTGAGTTACAGAGTGCAGACAGTTTAAACAGATTGTTCAGTGTCACATGTTGGTGGTGTTTCATAATTTAATTATAAATCTCCTTACAGTTTGCAAAAAATTATTTGACTTACAATTAATTGTCAATTATTATTGGATTAAAATTAGTTCCAGTTCATTAACGTGTAACTAACCCCTAAATCGAATCGTTTGTGCTGATAAATTGTCTAAAAAAGTAACTTGGGGTTCCCTCTCTAATTGTGATATTTTTGTTTAAATTTAGGATAGTTCTGTAATATTGTACCTATTGGTACAACGTCTCAGTTGGTACAACTTTGTTACAGTTATGTGTTTGGGTATAAAACCATCTCATTCAGACAGAGCCCATCTGGTAGCGAGTCAGGAGTTGGAATAGCGAGCTGAGCGTGATTGAAGCGAGCGTTTATTGGTAACATTATGCAGTTTTGCAAATATATGATTTATTTGCAGTGTGGATACACAGTGGGATGGGTTTCCTCTGCTCTGACTACTGTACAGTTATCCATGGTGTTGAATGGACAACTGTGTCAGACTAACTGCCGTGCTTAGGAAGTGGGAGAGGCTCACGGCAGCTCTCGCTCCTCTGAACAGTTGCTAAATATAGCAAAGTTTTATCATTCCTCCAATGTCCGAGAGGAGGACATTGTAATATCCTTCCATTCCAGCTACAACAACAACAGTTTCTGTCCACTTCGTGGTCACAAAGTGGCAAAGAAGTCTTCTCCTCACTGACAGGACTTTAAATGAACACACGTCTTTTCAGGGGACTAAGTATTTAACATGTTTTGTTCTTTTTATTTTACTATTGAGCAGCCTGATAGATGTCTGTTTTGTTATTATTTATGTAGGGTATATGTCTAAGTTTAGCAATATGAGAAAATCCTTTGTTAATCTACAGTATACAGCACTTTTTTAAATTCAGCATATAAAAATTCTAGCCCTTCTTATTGTTGTAGTGCACCCATTTTTCTTTCTGTGCAACACAGAAAGAACAGATTGTTTAAACAGATTTAAACTCCATAGTTCACTTACTATGGAGAGCCATGTCAGCCAAAATTAAATAAATAGGGAAAATAAATAAATGTGTAAAATAAATAAATAAATGAGTAATTGGCATCTTTATTTCCATTTATATTTAATCATTTATACATTTATTTATTCCCAAATTTATTTCTGCCTGCCCTTTTTTCATTTCCCTATTTTCCTTTTTCATTTATCCTTTTCCATTATTTCCTTTTCATTTATCTCTTTTATTTATCAATTTATCCCTTATTCATTTATCAATTTTTAATTGATCTGTTTTTTATTTATCCATCTTTCATGTATCCCTTTTTCATTTATCAATTTATCCCTTTTTCATTTATCCATCCATCCATCCATCTTCTTCCGCTTATCCGAGGTCGGGTCGCGGGGGCAGCAGCCTCAGAAGGGAGGCCCAGACTTCCCTCTCCCCAGCCACTTCTTCTAGCTCCTCCGGGGGAATCCCGAGGCGTTCCCAGGCCAGCCGAGAGACATAGTCCCTCCAGCGTGTCCTGGGTCTTCCCCGGGGCCTCCTCCCGGTGGGACGTGCCCGGAACACCTCACCAGGGAGGCGTCCAGGAGGCATCCTGACCAGATGCCCGAGCCACCTCAACTGGCTCCTCTCGATGTGAAGGAGCAGCGGCTCTACTCTGAGTCCCTCCCGGATGACTGAGCTTCTCACCCTATCTCTAAGGGAGAGCCCAGCCACCCTACGGAGAAAACCCATTTCGGCCGCTTGTATCCGCGATCTCGTTCTTTCGGTCATTACCCAAAGCTCATGACCATAGATGAGGGTGGGAACGTAGATCGACCGGTAAATCGAGAGCTTCGCTTTTTGGCTCAGCTCTCTCTTCACCACGACGGACCGGTACAGCGTCCGCTTGACAGCAGACGCTGCGCCAATCCGCCTGTCGATCTCCCGCTCCCTTCTTCCCCCATTCGTGAACAAGATCCCGAGATACTTAAACTCCTCCACTTGGGGCAGGACACCCCCCCTGACCCGGAGAAGGCACTCTACCCTTTTCCGGCTCAAGACCATGGCCTCGGATTTGGAGGCACTGATCCCCATCCCGGCCGCTTCACACTCGGCTGCGAACCGCTCCAGCGAGAGCTGCAGATCACGATCTGATGAAGCCAAAAGGACCACATCGTCTGCGAAAAGCAAAGATGAGATCCTAAGGCCACCAAATCGGATCCCCTCAACACCTTGGCTGCGCCTAGAAATTCTGTCCATGAAAGTGATGAACAGAATCGGTGACAAAGGGCAGCCCTGGCGGAGTCCAACTCTCACCGGAAACGAGCCCGACTTACTGCCGGCAATGCGGACCAGACTCTGACACCGGTCATACAGGGACCTGACAGCCCGTATCAAAGGGCCCGGTACCCCATACTCCCGGAGAACCCCCCACAGGGCTCCCCGAGGGACACGGTCGAACGCCTTCTCCAAGTCCACAAAACACATGTAGACTGGTTGGGCGAACTCCCATGCACCCTCCAGGACCCTGCCGAGGGTGTAGAGCTGGTCCAGTGTTCCACGACCAGGACGAAAACCACACTGCTCTTCCTGAATCCGAGGTTCGACTATCCGACGGACCCTCCTCTCCAGGACCCCTGAATAGACCTTGCCAGGGAGGCTTAAGAGTGTGACCCCTCTATAATTGGAGCACACCCTCCGGTCCCCCTTTTTGAACAGGGGGACCACCACCCCAGTCTGCCAATCCAGGGGAACTGCCCCCGATGTCCATGCGACATTGCAGAGTCGCGTCAACCAACAAAACCCTACAACATCCAGAGCCTTAAGGAACTCCGGGCGGATCTCATCCACCCCCGGGGCCCTGCCACCGAGGAGCTTTTTAACCACCTCGGCGACCTCGCCCCCAGAGATTGGAGAGCCCAACCCAGAGTCCCCAGGCTCCGCTTCCTCAGTGGAAGGCATGTTGGTGGGATTGAGGAGGTCTTCGAAGTACTCTGCCCACCGGCCCACAACGTCCCGAGTAGAGGTCAGCAGCACACCATCCCCACTATAAACAGTGTTGGTGCTGCACCGCTTCCCCCCCCTGAGACGCCGGATGGTGGACCAGAATCGCCTCGAAGCCGTACGGAAGTCTTTCTCCATGGCCTCTCCAAACTCCTCCCACGCCCGAGTTTTTGCCTCAGCAACCGCCCGAGCCGCATGCCGCTTTGCCCGCCGGTACCCATCAGCTGCTTCCGGAGTCCCACAGGCCAAAAAGGCCCGATAGGACTCCTTCTTCAGCCTGACGGCATCCCTCACCGAAGGTGTCCACCAGCGGGTTCGAGGGTTGCCGCCGCGACAGGCACCGACAACCTTGCGGCCACAGCTCCGATCGGCCGCCTCGACAATGGAGGCACGGAACACGGTCCACTCAGACTCCATGTCCCCCACCTCCCCCAGGACGTGTTCGAAGTTTTGCCGGAGATGGGAGTTAAAGCTCCGTCTCACAGGGGATTCCGCCAGACGTTCCCAGCAGACCCTCACAACACGTTTGGGCCTGCCAGGTCTGACCGGCTTTCGCCCCCACCATCGGAGCCAACTCACCACCAGGTAGTGGTCAGTGGACAGCTCCGCACCTCTCTTCACCCGAGTGTCCAAGACATACGGCCGCAGATCCGATGAAACGATGACAAAGTCGATCATCGAACTGCGGCCTAGGGTGTCCTGGTGCCAAGTGCACATATGGACACCCTTATGCTTGAACATGGTGTTCGTTATGGACAATCCATGGCGAGCACAGAAGTCCAGCAACAGAACACCGCTCGAGTTCAGGTCGGGCGGGCCGTTCCTCCCAACCACGCCCTTCCAGGTCTCACTGTCATTGCCCACGTGAGCGTTGAAGTCCCCCAGCAGAACAAGGGAGTCCCCAGGAGGAGCACTCTCCAGTACCCCCTCTAAGGACTCCAAAAAGGGTGGGTAATCTGAACTGTCGTTCGGCCCGTAAGCACAAACGACAGTCAGAACCCGTCCCCCCACCCGTAGGCAGAGGGATGCTACCCTCTCGTTCACCGGGGTAAACCCCAACGTACAGGCGCCGAGATGGGGAGCAACAAGTATGCCCACTCCTGCCCGACGCCTCTCACCTTGGGCAACTCCAGAGTGGAAGTATGTCCAGCCCCTCTCAAGGAGACTGGTTCCAGAACCAGAGCCGTGCGTCGAGGTGAGACCGACTATTTCTAGCCGGAACCTCTCGACCTCACGCACTAGCTCCGGCTCCTTCCCCACCAGAGAGGTGACATTCCACGTCCCAAGAGCCAGTTTCTGCAACCGAGGATCGGACCGCCAGGGTCCCCTCCCTCTGCTGCCACCCATCCCACACTGCACCCGACCCCTTTGGCCCCTCCCACGGGTGGTGGGCCCATGGGAGGGGGGGCCCATGTTTCCTCTTCGGGCTGAGCCCGGCCGGGCTCCATGGGTAAAAGCCCGGCCACCAGACGCTCGCCATCGTGCCCCCCCTCCAGGCCTGGCTCCAGAGTGGGGCCCCGGTGACCCGCGTCCGGGCGAGGGAACACCAAGTCCAAAGTTTTCCTTCATCATTGGGGTCTTCAGGCTGCTCTTTGTCTGGTCCCTCACCTAGGACCTGTCTGCCTTGGGTGACCCTACCAGGGGCATGAAGCCCCAGACAGCATAGCTCCTAGGATCATTGGGACACTCAAACCCCTCCACCACGATAAGGTGGCAGCCCATGGAGAGGGGAATCAGAATTAAAAATGGAATTTAATAATGAAATGGCTGTGGACAACAGTGGAGTGTATACAGCTTTCTGGGAGCAGTTCTTGGAGAAATGTATTACCTCAGATGATCATCACATTTGTTACCTGTAATGTTCAATTACATAAAATTCTAGGACAGGATATAGTTCATTACATGTTCACTTCTTACCTTAAATATGTTAAATACAACAAATATTTACTTAAAGTGTGATCTATTTCATAATATTTACCTTTATTGTTTACTCTGACCTGTTTAATTACACATTAAGTGTTTAAAGATGGGCTCTTTCATCTGGTTTGCTTGTTACATTAAATGTTTACTGCAAAATTGAATATAATTGTTTACTTTAATCATATAAAATGTTTATTTAAAATATAATCTTTCATTACATGTATGTTTATTACTTGAAACATTTTAGATATCACATTTTTACTTGAAATGTGATTAATTTCATCACCTGTTTCCATGCAACTTGAAGTGCTTGAATCAAACGTTTCATCAATGTTTACCACATTAAATTATGAAATGAGAGAAAACAGCCACTTCCAACTGAACACATATTTCAACACAAATGGTTCATGTTCCTCTTCAGAGTGTGCAGCCTTGCTGAGCTCCTCTCCTGGGGTTTCCTCCTCAGCCTCCGCTACGGTGTTTTCATTATTTACCTCTTCTGGGGTAAATAATGAAAACACAATCTTCGTAACTTGCTCCCCCACTTGTTGATCCACCATGGTTTTGCTGTATCGCCTCTTTAATTGACGCGCATGTCGGTCCGATGTTGTGGCGTTTACCTCGCAGTGACCCAGATTCAGCGCTGGAACCCAGTCTGGATTGAGCTAATCAATTTCATACGTCGGTTTGCCTGTAAGAGGACATATCAGAACATATATCGGTATTAATGCTGTAAATTTGATAACACTAGTAAAATAGTTCACTTCACAATAATGGAATAACCTCGATGTCCACTGACAAAACTCGGACGATCCTACATTAAAAAATATAAGCCCGACCTAAACAAGGTCGACCCACTTAAATGTAATGCAAGTGACATTTAACATTAACGTAACTGAACATGAGTAAACCCGGACAAAATCATAGCAAAACATTATGACACAACACCAACAAAGCGAATTTAAACACTCACCAGAATGGACATGTGGATAGACAAACTTGTAGATATCTTGGGATGTTGGAGAACGTAAATATCAGGACGTCTCACCGGTGATACCCAGGACATTCGTCTCTTTTTCGTTAGGTCCGATAGCTTAGCTCCGATAGCTAGCCTCCTCGCGTTGTTTACAGTCAGGCAAACAGTGAAACGAAAGTCCGTTTTCCATCTTTTTACCGTTTCGGTCGTGTGAGA
Source organism: Xiphophorus hellerii (assembly GCF_003331165.1). Lineage (NCBI taxonomy): Eukaryota > Metazoa > Chordata > Actinopteri > Cyprinodontiformes > Poeciliidae > Xiphophorus > Xiphophorus hellerii. Next base: position 29,389,954 of record NC_045679.1, on the reverse strand, counting down.
TGGCGCTCATATCCCTACGCGTAGAGCAGTGACGTCACGTTCTAAAGCTCTATTGTTGGTTAGCTTTCTGCTTTTGGAACATTCACTCTGCCTTCAAACCACAGACACATCACCCAAACGTGGGTATCTCCATCCTCCTATTTCCGTGGATCACACTTTGCTTTCGTATCTTAAAAAAAAAAAGGAAATTGTGAATTTTTTACAGTTACAAAATGATGGGCAATTTAATTACTAGATGCTTAGTGACGTTTAATGAGGTATGCTCTAATTTGGAAAAGAAATCCTCTGCAATAACTTTTTGTTGTTTCTTAAATGCTAAGTTTTATTTGGCTCAGACTGAGTTGATGCTTGGGAGTGAGATTGGTTTTGGCAATCTTAATGGCTCTTTGCTGAAAGAAATTTCAGGCCAAAAATTTTTGCACAGTGGCTCATCAGTTGGGGAATCTTTCCAAGAAACTGTGCCCACATCAGTTTTATTAATGAGACTTCCAGTTTTGGAGTTATAATCTAAAATGCATATTTTCTACCATAGTGCCACCTATAGGTAAACCTGCCTCGATAGTTGTATTTGAGTAGCGGTGTGGGAAATAAACTTGGAAACCAAATAAAAGTTATAAAAAGTTTCACGGGGAGGCTGCAGTAGGAGTTTCTGAAGAAAAAATGTAATAAGAATAGAAAAATGGAATTAAAAACAATAGGATTCCCTTATCTGCTGGGAGCAGGCGACCGGCCAGGCCTTGCATTGACCGTCTGCTTGCTTCTGTTGGCTGGTAAGCTTAATAAGTTCAATAACAGCATGGGCAAGATTATAACGTATAATATTGTACAGTTGCCTAAAATAGCATAATATAATCCAAAGAATGTGCAACTGATGATCCTACATGTGAGTAGCAGGTCATTTAAAGAGGGACAACTGTCTATCCACAATTGTGTTCTGGATAAATGACTCTGTGTCTTTCTAGCAACAGTAACACATAAACAAAAACTGATTAAGGCCGGCAACATCCCTTAGAAAGTGTGCAGAATGAGGAGAAGATAAAACCAGACCTTCCGCTACAATCTTTGCTTCACTTGGTTGCATACCTAAGATGAGATAAGTGGGGCCCAGTGCTTGGCCCACTCTGTATCTGTTTCATTTGTATGACTTGTAACATTTGATCATCATCAATTGAGCCATTTCAGCAAAAATGAAATAAATAAATATATAAGGAAAATAAATAAATGAGTAAAATAAATAAATGGGTAAAATAAATAAATAAATGAGTAATTGGCATCTTTATTCCCATTTATATTTATTCATTTATACATTTATTCCCAGATTTATTTCTGCATGGCCTTTTTTTCCCCATTTCCCTATTTTCCCATTGTTTGTTCATTTCTACCTTGTAGTACATACTCCATTCACTGTTTAGCTGTCATGTCACAACAAAGGTTTCATAGTAGTCATATTTAATAAATGACAATGAGCTCCAAAGAGGCTTATTAGATTAAAAGTAATTTTTGAAAATAACATTAAAGCAGGTAATAAACATTTTTCACTGCTGTTGTAGTATTCTAATCCTCAATGCTTTGTTTTCATTAACCAACTAAGAAATCATCATTAACTTAAATAAAAGCTTTGAGTGGTCTGTGTAATAATTACTCTATAAAGGGTTTATCTGAGAGCTGAGTTACTGAAATATATTAACTTTTCACTAACACTCAGGTGTCCAAACTTCTAACACATGCCTGAGCTGCTCGCAGCAGCAGGTCTCCTAAGCTGCCGCACGGCGTAACCCAGCACGAGCCTTGTGGCGCTCATGTTGCATTTAGAGGCAGCTCGGAAAAACGGGTGACGACGTTTTAACGGATTAAACTGTTGAACTGCAGAAGAGAGACAGATGACACGACATGGAAGGGCGGAAATCAAATAGGAATAATGGAGAGTTGACTGTTCTAAGGTAAAAACGACGAACAGCTTCCAGTCCGGGGGGAGGGAGGGCACAGTTGACTCTGTGGGTGGGCGATGCCTCTCAATGCCCGCCCGTGCCAGCGGAGTAGCAGAAAAGGCTTCTGAGATCAATGATGTACCCGAGCTCAAACGACTTAGACGAGCCTTAAGCTTAAGCTAAGAAAAGGGGAAGCTTTGTTAAAGACCTGATGAAATAGCAACCGCCAGACCATTTAGGTCTTCTGGTTTGCTCGTACTGTAGAACGGGGAGAAACGTGAAACAGCGATCTGCCGCTATGCATTATGAACTGGGAAAAATTCCTACAAGTCAAACACCAAAACACGCATCCTTCTAAATTGAGGCTAAACCACCTTCTATTTAAAGTTGCCTTGATAAGTAGAGAATAGGATACTAAACACAATTTGATGGGAAACAATGATTGGATGATAGCCCTTAACAAACGTGTTTAATGAAAGCACTGAGCCGACTTGTACCGCCTCTCTTGGGCCGGTGCACGATTGGGAACAGCTTAGCGGTATACTAAAATTTTTTATTTATTTATTTTAAACTAACGTCCCGTTCAGTAATGTAAGTGGAAGCGTAACGTGTTATCACGCAGTTGAAGACAGCAGGTGCACTAACTGACGAGGAGAGTCCATGTAGAAGCGGGGAAATGAATGCAGTAGCCCGTGAACGGCTCTACTGTAGCTGAGTGAGTATACGTCTGCTGTTTTATGATGAATGATCCCTCTGTGCGAATAAGCGTGACCCGACACAACCGCTGACTGAGAGGGACCGGGAAAAGGAGCAGGAAGTCCGGTGCAGGGCTTAATAAAATTCAAGAAGGAATAGGGGAGACCGGGTATGGTTATAACATAGGGAGAGTTGTAACACCACCAGTTCCACCAAACAGGGATAAGATAGGAGTCACATGATCCTTTCAGTGTTTACCCGCTTCCTCCCCAATCCCATATTGTGATTGTCAAGGCTGGAAACAGGCACATGCAGATACTAAGGAGAAAAATCTGATTTTGAGGTAAGAAAGTAAATTTTTTGACCATGACTATATTTTGTTTAGTACTTATACTGTTGCAGATAAAACCATATGACTTACATTAGATGAAAGTGTAATTTCTCAGGCAAAATGTGATGCATTTTCCCGTGCTAATTTCAAACCGCTATGCTACTACAGCTAGCTAAACATGGCTGACAGGGTTGGGGTGGTTTGTAACACATCTTTAAAAAGTGTTACAACCATCCCCTTACATACAACTAAGAACATTTTGATTTTAATAATTTTACAGAATGCCTAGGCAGTGGATACGAAAGACTGATAGAGGTGTGTCTGCAGATGTTTTAAAAAAGGCATCTGATGAGGTCACAAAGAAGAGCAAGTCAGTCAGATCAGTTGCGAAGGCGCATGGGATCTGCCATGTAACACTGAGCAGATACTGCAATTCACTGCAGAAGCTGATAGAACAGGGGTCCAGTGATCTTCCCAGTGTAGGTTATTGGAGCAGCAACAAAGTCTTCTCTAAGGTGCAGGAGGAAGTGTTGGCTGACTATTTGACTCAGGCAGCAGACCTTACCTTCCCCCCCCCCCCACTGTAGCCATAAACTTCAGCCAGTGGATCGCAGTGTCTACGGCCCATTTAAGAAAATGGTGAACGCCGCAAGTGATGCCTGGATGAAGATGAATCCTGCCAAGACGATGACGATATATGATATTCCAAGTATTGTGAAGACTGCTCTGCCTGCAGCTGCAACACCGAAAAACATTCAAGTCGGTTTCCAATCCACAGGTATTTGGCCCTTCAATCCTGACATTTTTGAGGAGTGTGACTATGCACCCTCACAAGTCACTGACCGTCCCGACCCAGGTACATCACTGACATCTGGAGCTTTCCAGCCGCAGTCTCCACCAACTCACCTGGGGACGGCCTCCTCTCCTCCAACTTACCTGGAGACTACTACTTCTGGCTCCTCTGCAGTTAATGATGTGACCATGTCCTGTGCTCCAGATGAGCCAAGCACCTCGGGGGTGTCTCCTGGTCAGGCATTCAATCCTTTGGCTATGCGGCCATTTCCAAAAGCAGGGCCAAGGAAAACAACTGGCAGGATCAGGAAGAAAAGGAAATCTGAAATACTCACTGACACACCAGTGAAACAAGCACTGATGGAAGAGGAACAGAGAAGAGGAAGCAAAAATGTAAGGAAGAGTTTCTTTGCAAATAATAAAGGCAAGCAAAAGAGGAAGGAGAGAAAGCCTGCCAAGAAAATGTTAAAAGCCAATGCTGAGGATTCTGAGACCTCAGATGATGAATATTTTTGTGTTGTCTGTATGGAGCCATTTGGCAACTCAAAGCCACAGGAAGTGTGGGTAAAATGTGCCCTATGCAGTCTCTGGGCCCACCAAGCCTGCACTCCTGGGCTACCATCATTCATTTGTCACCACTGTGACTCTGATTAAGGATACACAGACATAGACACAAACACACACACACATTGACATTGGTTTTTGTTAGACCTACATGTTTGTTCAGTGTTCATTAAGCATACATTATACATGTTAAGGAAGTTTGTTCTAGTAGAATAATTTACACACATGCACACACACACAAACGGAGTATATTTGAGTTATGGTCAGTCACAGAGAGAGAGAGAGAGAAAGAGACATTGTTCTTGTATTGTTCTTTTAATTCAGTAAACCTCTTTTTGAAGCATATCACATGGTGTGGCCTCTATTTTTGCTTCTTTTGTCTAATTGTTACAACTTACCCCAGCAGGTGTTACAACCTACCTCGGTAGTGGGGTAGGTTGTAACAAAGGAACACCATGTATTTGACATGAACTCATGCGGTCTGTGATATTCTTGCAGAGGTTTGAATTGGTGCCATTTGTAGTAAACAAATGTGGGTATTTTGTATAAAAGTTTGAAAACTCTAGCTCAAAAATTCTGTGAGTTAAAGGTGCTGGAGCAAAAAGTGTTACAACCATACCCGGTCTCCCCTACATGGGGCAAGGCAACAGTAAGTAACGGAGGCTACTACTGAGTGCGATTCGCGGTAGACGAGAGGTTGGCGATCCACCTTATCTGACCGTGGGAGAGATGCGAGTATTATTTTATTTATGCATCGTTTGGATAAGCACCGAAGCATTTGAAACGCAGCCTGAGTGGTGCATACGAATACGGCTTGCAAGTTCAGGAAGAGGGTAGACTAATAAAGTTCCTACGTTTCCTAGCGTTGCGAAACATGAATGAGACATGTGAAGGCTACGTCTTACCCCGAAAGCCCGATGCGGGCGTAGCGTGAGAATCCAATGGGAGGAGCCGATGAGTGGGCTGACAGCGGCCAAGCGAAGTGAGAGAAGCTGTTGGCGTGGCTGAACCAGAGCGGGGAACCGGAGGAAAGGCGATGGGATGAACGGCGGTGGTGAAATGGAGAGATGATGAACGATGAGCTGGGAGGGAACGGCAACGTAGATCGGTGCAGCGAGACAGGCCCGGCCAGAGCCTGGGGCGAAGAAAGGCTGCCCGCAGATGTAGATGGTGAAGTTATATGACAGCTTGCCAGAGACGGACCGTGGAGAAGGAGACAATGGATCCCAGTCAGGCGAGAGAACGGCGGGAGAAGCTGGTTGGAATGAACAAGGCCGGGACCGGAGAAATTTTCTTCCATTGGAGGAGCGACTGAGGGAAAAGAAGGGGCCCAGCACGCGGATAAGTGACTTTTATGACGGAAGTTAGAGGTGGGAGGACGAGAAATCACAGAGAAAAGGATCTGATGAGATAGCTGGCTGAGGAGCTGAGGCATACGGATGAGCGGTTTGAGCTCTGCTGGAAAGCGGAAGACGCGATGGATGTACGTCCTTATCAGCTGGGACTTGGACGGTGATTGGAGGTGACGTATCTTGGACCAGCGTTGATTGGTCGACGGTGATGAGCGGGATGCACCGGTTGGATGATGCAGGTGGGGCTAGAGAAAGCCTTCCAGTTTGAATGGACCTTACCAGAGGGGCCGCTTTTCATTGGCTGATGCCCATTCTACGTGGTCACGTGCGTGGCCGTCTCACAAACAGACGCTTCCCGTTAGCTAAGTACAGCTAAAGGCAGAACTGATACAACTTCTACACCTTGAAGCCTGTCTTACGTTAGCTAAACAGATCAATATGCAATGTGTACTGTATCTGACATACACTAAAGATTTTATTTTAGCAGAAAAGGCTTTGGACTAAACTGTTACTCGTGTTAGCCACTCTAGCACCAAGTACAGTCAATCAACCATCGCTGTGTTCAGGGAAGCCCTGATTAATAATCGAGAAATAAATATCAAGCCTGGAAACTTGATATGGTAACGGACTGAATGTTATGTTTTTAACGTAATCTTTGCTCGTCTTGCGGGGAGCAGGCGGTTGCCACGGTAACAGGTGTGCTTAAACTACAAAGAGAGAGTAAAAAGGTACGAGTGGTTTTGAGTTGATGACCTGTTTGGGTTATTGGGGCCTGCCCATAGCAATGCATAAGGAGAGCAGTACTGACTTGCGAAGCAAGTCAGTACTGCCTCCATGCATTGCATGGCAGGCACCTATTATTCTACACCCAATAGAATGTCTCTTTTTTTTATAGCTTTATTTTTCTTCCATCACCGTTAATGCGGCTCGTACCGCTGCGAGCCCACCCACAAAAGTGGTATCAAAACGTGCGGCTCGGTGCCGAGAAGGGAGCTATTATTTTTATAAGGAATCGGACTTACGATGGCGACGTAAAAAGCGTCAAACGAGCCAAATTTCCAACTGCCGAAACGCAGAGCCTAACTGACACCAACTGCCGCTTTTTTAGAGTGAGAAATGAAGAGAATTTTTGACCCCAAATTAATTTTGAGATCGCCCTCATGCCCACAAATATCGCCCAATTGGTATCAAACTCGGTCATGACATCGATACGAATGCCTGCTCCGGTAAAATGTTTTCGAAATTTCTCTAGGGCTTACGGTTTTCTGTCAAGGTGCTTCAGAGCGAAATCATGCGCCAGGATAACTGACGCTCTCCCAGATTCACTTCCATGTATTTCTGAAAAATTTCTGAGCTCTGCATGCACCATTTTTGTCTCATCACTGCAATTACTGTGAGTGAGCTACAAATATGAATCGCGGTACTATGGGAGACGACAAATAGCCGTTTCATATGCTTCAAACGGTTTTCCAATACGTCTCTCGGTTCCTGAACGGCAAGGAGTTGTTCAGGCTGCTTTTTCCATATAAACCAATGGGGTGTCTCACAAAGATAGAAATCTTTGTCCACCTCTCTGTGTCACACACACATGACAGTTAGCAGAGGATTGATAACCATAGCAACGGAACACAGGAGGGGATTGGCTGCTGGTTAGGACTACAAATACGCATCACTGTAGTTCTAATCAATACTCAGTTAAAACAGAGGGCTGAGCTGCCATTTAGAGCAATTGGCTGTTTTGGCCAGTAAATAACGGATTTAACCCAAACACTGTTAGACATTTTAATTAGTGTGATCATTTAATATGAAGCTTATGTATTTTTTCAAAATAAAAGTCTCAATATTCCCCTCAGGTTAATGCACCGCCGTAGGCGGTGCAATAATATTAGCATGCATTATATTTTTCTCTCAGGTTAGGGAACTGCCTTGCGCAGCAAGGCAGTTCATTAGCATTAGCCTTTTACCTTAAATAAGCTATTAGCTATTTTCTTACTTATTAGCCATGTTTAATATACTGAGTGCAATAAGTCAATTACAGACAACATTCTAATGATATCCCACATGCTATTGACAGCATTTAGAGAAAGATATGTTCAGCCTGCTTTGATCAGAAAAACTAACTGCTTCAAACAGTTACAATTCTGTCTCTCCCTCTCTGTCTCACTCACATGACAGCTGAACTGCTCTTTAGAACTACAATGACTGAAGGTTAGAACTACAACATGGCTGACACTGAGTGCCTACAAAAGAGGTCTGAGCTGAATGTCAGAACTACAACATGGTGGAACTGTCAGTTACTACAGAGGAGGACTGAGCTGGCCTTTAGAACTACTTGTGTTTTGGGCTTTTTATAACTGATTTTATCCAACCATTGTTACACATGGGATTAGTGTGGCAATTTAAAATGAAGCTTACTGAAAATTTCAAAATAAAAGCCTTGAATATTTTTACATCATGTAGTTGCTCTTTTTGGCTTTATTTGACTTTTTCATCCAAAGCACTGTTACACATGGGATTAGTTTAGCTCTTTGAAATGAAGCATACTGAAAATTTCAAAATAAAAGCCTTGAATATTTTTACATCAGATAATTGCTCTTTTTGGCTTTATGTGACTTTTTTATCCAAAGCACTGTTACACATGGGATTAGTGTGGCAATTTAAAATGAAGCTTACTGAAAATTTCAAAATAAAAGCCTTGAATATTTTTACATCATGTAGTTGCTCTTTTTGGCTTTATTTGACTTTTTCATCCAAAGCACTGTTATACATGGGATTAGTTTAGCTCTTTGAAATGAAGCATACTGAAAATTTCAAAATAAAAGCCTTGAATATTTTTACATCAGATAATTGCTCTTTTTGGCTTTATGTGACTTTTTTATCCAAAGCACTGTTACACATGGGATTAGTGTGGCAATTTAAAATTAAGCTTAACAAAAATTTCAAAATAAAAGCCTTGACAATTTTTACATCAGATAATTGCTCTTTTGAGCATTATATAACTGATTTAACCCAGCAATTGTTACACATGGGATTAGTTTGGCACTTTGAAATGAAGCTTAACAAAAATTTCAAAATAAAAGCCTTGAGAAATTTTACATTAGGTAATTGCTCTTTTGAGCAATAAATAACTGATTTAACCCAATGACTATTAGACATGGGATTAGTTTGGACCTTTGAGATTAAGCTTAACAAAAATTTCAAAATAAAAGCCTCATCATGCCCCTGAGGTTAGTGCACCGCCGCAGGCGGTGCAATAATATTATTCTGCATTATCTTTTTCTCTCAGGTCAGGGAACTGCCTTGCGCAGCAAGGCAGTTCATTAGCATTAGCATTTTAGCTTAAATAAGCCATTAGCTATTTATTTGACTTATTAGCCATGTTTTTTCTACTGAATGGAGTAATACCATTATAGAAAACATCCTAGTGATGTCCCACATGCTAGTGACAGCAATGATGCTAACATTAGCATTTTTGCTAATTTTAGCTGATACACTTACTTTATCATACTGAATGGTGCAAGTACATGTTAGTCAACATTCTTGTCATTCTCCTCATATGATTGCGGCTTTCTTTAGCATCGATGCTAATTTCTAGCATCAGAACGCTGGGTCCAAACCGACGGGCACACTTTGGCAGGCCCCGGTTAAATTTCTTCAGGAATTTTCTAGTTTTATCTTTGTTTCCCTTTGCTGTGGCGCATTACAGCCGCTGTAGTTTCTAAACGTTGGACTAATTACCTCGTTCGTTTGTGAGTATACGTCATTCACAACAAACATCAAATAGAACAAATATATTTCATAAAATTTTAACAAACAAATGGCTTCTACCATGGTAATTATGTGAAATTAAATTAATTATATCCCAACTTCAGAAGATTTGCCTTTACCTTTACAGAGCTCTTTGATTCCTCCTATGAGTCTGTAGCTTCTCATATTGAGGTCATCAAACCAAATTTCAGATCTACCATAACTGACTGACACCTGCTGGCCTCAGGTTTGCAACCAGCTTGTGACTGAGAAACCAGTAACCTCCTCCCAGATGATGACATGAACTTGTTAGTTCCTCTGTCCATTGTAGTAGCTGATGTATTGTGAAAATCCGGTAGAAATGATGCACTAATCGAGTCATGTTTACATTGAAACAACGCGCTGCGAGGCTTTGTTTGTGAGACTTGCGGTCACGTGGGTCAGTTGTGGGCGGAGCTTGGTAAGGTCCATTGGCGCCTAGGCTTCATTTTACCCTATAGTGTTATAATAACGATCATCAAATAGGTTAACATATTTCTTAAAGTACATAATTATTACATTTTAACAAACTAATTTTAAAAATGGCAATTATGCAATATCAAATTTTAGACCAATATAAATGAGCAATTTGCTTAGTCCTCTAGCATCTTTACAGAAACCAAACTGTTTAGATGTATATCAAGGCAGAATACATATTTTACATATCAAAACATCAGCAATTGTTTCAGCTTTAATTTAAGCCTTATTTCTCCACCTATTGATGCACCCTTATTTATAGAAATCGGGAAGAAGTAAGGGCACAATAATCATTTTTGTGAGAGATTTCAGCTCATCCCACATTGGAACAGAATGGTTTTGTGAACATGATTCAGTGCGTAGTAATGGGACATGCATCAGCGTCTTTAGCGTTAGTGGCTACCCAAACGAGTAATGTATATACTAGTTTGAGAAATCCTAGAAACGGTCAAATCTGACACTACTCCGTTTTTGTTTACATTTTGTGAAGAAGGAAGTTGCTCTGGTCTACTTCAGAGGTTTTGTGTCGATTCCTAGTTCTTGGTGTAGTGCCACCACCAGCGAACAGGGGAACAGGTTTTTCCTGACAGTTTGGGTTGTTTGACACAATGAAGTAAGAATGTGAACCACAGCAGCTGAAAATGTAAGAAGTATTGCAATTTTGGTTTAGAGTCGAACCGAATCTATTGGACTATCATTTATGAAAACACCTTTGCTTTGTGAAACCGGACAACATGGCTCAGAGCTTCTCGAACAATCATCTTCACAACTCTCTTCTTCCCCCTGGGTGGTAGAGGCAGGAGGTACACTAACGGCAACAGTACATTACACTGTCCCAGGCAGACACTGAAAGATTAAAATGAAACAGTGTCACAAAGGCTATTCATAACTACCCTTGTGACAATTATGTCACAAAGTCTATAACAAAGACATTTGTTGGTTATGTGCAAAAAAAGCATCATTCAACTTAGTTTGTGACATTTTGTCAGTGTAATAAAAGTACAATGTCCCAATATACTGCACATTTTTAAAAATGCCAAAGCTAGGATTGACCTGCTTTGACCTGTACAGTACACATTGCATATTGATCTGTTTAGCTAACGTAAGACAGGCTTCAAGGTGTAGAAGTTGTATCAGTTCTGCCTTTAGCTGTCCATTGGCGCCTTGGTAAGGCGCCAACGGACCTTACCAAGCTCCGCCCACAACCGACCCACGTGACCGCAAGTCTCACAAACAAAGCCTCGCAGCGCGTTGTTTCAAGGTTATTCTTTACAGACTGAAGGAGAGACTAGTGTCTCTTCTTCAGTTGTAGGTTTCCTTGATGGCTTTCTGCTTCAAAGAGGTTCCCCACTGTTCTAATAGTTTTGATGAGATTTCCTCTCCTAACATAATTTAAAAATCATGTAGCACCTTAAAGAAAAAAATCTTGAAAAAAAAAATTGAACTACAAATTGATTGGCCAGGCGTCATTCAGAAACTATTTGTCAGGTTTGACACCTATTAAAGACAAATTAAACAAACACAGAAAAGACAAGAGAGTTAGATTCTTTTGATCTCGTGAGAACGGATAGAGATGTGTTTCCAGTTACAGATCTCCAACCGCTCTGAAAACACATTTGTCCGTTCCTCTCTTTTTATTACTTTCAGAGTCCCTATCACAGAGTACACTGCAACTCTAAAGGGTGGGGGCAAAACACTTCATTACTTAGTTGCAGTGCTAATGACAATCACTACCTAAAAACACATGTTATCTTACACTAGATTATTCGGTTCCAGACACAGGGTAGAACAGAGCAAGTTGTACATCTTCATGGCGACGGTTTTATAGCTATCTAACAGGTCAAGGAAGAAGAAGTTTCTGCTGAGTGATAAACCCTGTGAGCACGGTTGTCACTGCTTTTACTCAGAGAGGCCTTCTTGAGAAAGGAAACAGAGTAATTCAACAACACAGAAACATTCTTTATGCTGAAGTAAAAGAAAACAATAAAGGCATATACGACAAGACATTATATAAGTAAAACTATAAAGCTACAAGAAACAACAAATATTTGATAATAATATATAACACTATTCCAACATAATTAAACCATGTAATTTTATATAAATATAGTGAAAATATCATCTCTTTGAACTGTAAGGAAATGTCACCACTTGAATCATCAAGGTGTTGTCAATGCATCACCATTTAGATGGTCACAGATGAACGTGACAAGAAAGTGTCTGCACATGAAGACTGCACTGCAGATTCTAAGGAGAAACCAGCAATACAAAAAGACAGCGGACCACCATTAAAGAATTTGTGGTCATGCACTCTATGTAAAATGTGAACTATGAGAACTCAGTCACGTATACACAGTAAAATAGTTGGTGAGTTTAACATAAAACTCTTCACGAACTCTGCAAAAATTACTGACAATAGGTGATTCTGTCCCAACAAGGCAAGTGTATCTAATCACTAATGAACTCTACAGTGTAAAAAACAACTCTGCATTCAAACTCAGAAAAAGTTTTGCATTTGCTTTATATGCCTCACTCTTTTTTTTTTCTTTTTTTTTTTACAAGTTTGTGTTTTAACACAAATGTGTGTATCTTCTAGAATCCTTTCATAAGCATAACTAAATTGCCCACACTAGTGGAACATATCATCCTTAGTCATTGTTCACAGTTTGGTAAGAATATGCTTATTTGTTTGAACATCAAAACAAACTTTAACACTAAATGCTCTTAATGTTTAATGTTGTTTTCTGCATTTATACTTCAACAAAACGGGATGAAAATAATCCTGCATAAAGGAGAAGCAAGATTGGTTATTTGATGTTATTTTCAGATTTTTAGCACAAACTAGCAAATTTTAGGGACCTTTTCAATTTTTGACCATATAAAAATGCGTAGAACAAAAGAAAATCACTCTGCCTCCGTAATGTAGTTTGGTCACACAAGGTAGCCATAATCCATATTCCCTGGCCCAGTAACATGTGTAAATCTGACTCAAACTGGGCTTGATTTCACCTCAATGTGTGTTTACATCAAGTTCCATCAAGTTTAAACGGTTTTATCCACATGTACTTGAAATTGGCTCACCATCACACCTTCACAATGACTTAGACTTATTTTATTGTCATTTCTCAAAGAAACATAAGTAAAATTGGCAATGAAATGTCATCGCTTGGCCACCGGAGCACACACAGAAACACAAGTGTGCCTATAATTACATAATAAACAAATAATAATGTATTGCTAAATATACTTAGTATTTTCAAGCAGTCTCAGACAACTTTAGTGATGGGATTGTTGAGCAATCTGATGGCCAGTGGGAGACAACTATTTCTGAGTCTACGGAATCTCCATGTCATTACAATGGAGATTTGTTTTAAAATATATATGAAAATAATGCAGTTCTGCACATCTTGGCCACTTGAGGGCGCAGCCTTACAGTTTCTTTTTAGTTGAAATTAGAAAAAGGGAAAAGTTTTCCATTTCTTATATGGGGAAAGCAAGCATGGTGGTTTGCTCCTGTCCACTCCTTCTATCACTTTGACTGCCAATATGAGTACAATATGAAAACATTAGAAATGTGAATGTCACAAGTTTAACAACTTTTGACATGCTTTATTGTCAGTATATTTAAGCCTATCTGACAATATCTACTTGGAATTCCACATTTAAATAAATCATTTAAGCCATTTAATTTGGCACTGCTGCTTGCATGTACAATATTATAATTAACTATTGATGAACTATTAATTATAGTTCTTTTCAGTAAATTTTTTTCTGTTTTATGTTGTTTTGGTTTCACATTTTTTTGCACTAATTCCTCTTCAAATACAACACTGGCATGTCCCTAGAAGGAAGCGATACAAGACGTAGTTTAGCTGGAGGAGTAAAGGACACTGGCTCACACTGCTTTTTTTTTCAGTACTGTCCTGCATTTGTGCCGGTGACCCCGAGGCTGACAGGATGTGAGCCCAGGATGAAAACAAATTGTACATGTTTGGTACATTTAAAGAAAATTGCTGCATGCGTTTTAAATGTGTCTGTAGTAACATGCTGAACATTTCGTGGTTGTTGGGATAGTTTGTAATGAACCGTTTTAGTTTAATTTCATTCATTGTAATGACCTCTTGTTGAGAGGTCAGAGAAGATGTTTTCCATTGTTCACTATTTGGGGAGTTAGCTGTCTGCAAGCTTTTCAAAGGTGAAACTTTTAACCTTTGTTATATTCGTTTTGTTGGTGGGTGGTGCAACGGGGGGACCTGCCAAATGTGGCATTACAACTGTTTGCAGCTCTAGTTAATTTGTTTTAATATATTTTGAATTTTTATTTTCTTATATATATATTTATTTGTATAAATGTTAGTCATATCTACTTATCATATACCAAAAGCATAATTTTTAATTATATTTGTAGGGTAAACAGTTGCAGTGGTGTAGAGAGTTGTTCAAGAAGAACAAAGCTTATTTTTTAGATTTTATTTTTGTTGGTCAAACTGCTGTATTGAGTTTAAAACTGATGAGTCTCATTTTACCAGCTATTTTTTACTTTAGAAAGAGACAGAACCAGTTCAATTGCCAGTCAACTTTTATCAATGCATTTTTGACCTACAATCAAATGTATTTTGACCAATAAAATATATCAGAACCTGGTCACTTGTGTGTACTGGCAGAGTATTTATCTTGTGGGGCAAATGATAAGGTGAGTGTTCATCCTGGAAGTCATTTTGCTTGATGAAAGACTGAAGCCATTGTGATCAAAAAGAAATGGAAAATGTTTTTGGGGCAATTTGCCACCTTGAGATGATAAGCACACATTCAGGCCTGTCACAATAATCAATAAATCAATTAATCGCATGATAAATTAAAACAAATTCAATAATTTCCTGTGGCATGATTTATACTTTCTCCTTTTCTTCCTCTCTTTCTACCAAAAATTGTATGATAGAAGCTTTCAGGTTGGTGCTTTGGTCTCAACTAACCCTTTTCTTTTGCACTGGGGAGTCAAACCGGTTAAAAAACTGGTTCAACTCATTTGCCCATTTGAGATCCCCCCAGCAGGGCTGTTAGCTCTCCTCTTCAGTCCTGTGATATCTCTCATCCCAGTCCAAACCTCTCTAGCATTGTTATTTTTTTGTTTTTCTTCCAACTTTCTCTTACACATAGCTCTGTTTTCACACAATTTATGTTTCAGCTTTTTTTGTATGCTTTTGAGTTCTGACCGATCACCGGAATTAAAGGCTCTCTTTTTGTTATTACGTAGAGTTTTCAACCCTCATGGTTTGTTGTTGGGTAACATTTGGCCTTTTTTGTGGGGATAGAATTGTCCACACAGAAAGCAATGTAGTCAGAGATGCACACAGCTGAACTGTCGATGTGTATTCTTTAAAGGTAGTTGTAGATAAACCTTTATGTAAGAAATCTCTCAATCAGGATGACATAATGAACCTGAAATGTATCTGGGGCACCAGCACCCCTCCAAACCCCACTAGGAACACTTGATTTGCATAGTTGCAAATCAGGTGTGTGAGCAACTACAACGTAATGAGCTGTTTGAAGAACGTTTTTTCTAAAAATACATCAACATGGTGAGGACTTGCTAAAGGAACTGCAGCCTTATCTTGTTTGTAATGTTTCTTACTTATGACCTCTTTAACAATGTACTTTAACTTAAACCTTTCTTTATACTAGGAGCCTGTGGAGTTGACATGACTTGCATTGGAAAATCACTGCAAGGTATGTCCTACTTGTTTAAGTCAAGGTGTGATTTAAACTGTAAATCTTATAATTGATATTTATCTAAACCTTATCTATCCTATTTTTGTTACTCAGACATGGTAAAGGGTGCTGACTATCTTGCAAGTTCCTCTTCTCTTGTCAGCTCTGAAAACCCATATGCCACAATAAAGGACCCCCCCTCGCCAACATCCAAAAACACTGAAAGTAGCTATATGGAAATGAAATCACCCACCAGGAGAGATTCAGCATATGCAGAAATTAGTGACACCAGTCTGACTAATAACCAGAAGGTTGATAAAGCGGGTAAGGATTTTAATAATAGATTTGATTTTTTTTTTTTTTTTTTTGCAGTGTAATGAGTAATTATAAGCATGTGAAAACACAAA
This sequence comes from Xiphophorus hellerii, assembly GCF_003331165.1. Lineage (NCBI taxonomy): Eukaryota > Metazoa > Chordata > Actinopteri > Cyprinodontiformes > Poeciliidae > Xiphophorus > Xiphophorus hellerii. The sequence goes on along the minus strand of NC_045679.1, from coordinate 29,373,912 downwards.
ATTATTCAGATTTTTTATGTTGGGTTCCAATAGAAATATAAATAAATTCCCTATAAAAGAAGTGATCATCTTTTGCTTTTAAAATCAATCATGATAAAGAAAAATGGGCTTTTGACAAAAATAAATACGTAAAAAACAACCGTGGAAAAAGTGATAACTGATTTCTACAACAAAAAGAAGACAAATAAAATATTCAACCTAAAATTTGGTGGATGGGGGGTTACGATGTGGGGTTGTTTTTCAGAACCTGGGGTTGGCCCCTTAGCTCAGGGGTCTACGACTCCAGGCCTCGAGGTCCAGTGTCCTGCAACTTTGTGTCTCCACTTCAACACACCTTAGTCAAATAATGAAGTCATTAGCAGGACTCTGGAAAACTTGACTGCACTTAGGAGGTGATTCAGTTATTTCATTAAAGTGTGTTGGACCTGAGAGACATTTAAGAGCTGCAGAACACTGGCCCTCAAAGACTGGGATTGTCCACCCCTGCCTTAGTTCCAGTGAAGGGAACTCTGAATGCTTCAGTATATCAAGACATTTTGGACAATTCCATGGTCCACACTTTGTGGGGACAGTTTGCAGCTGGCCCTCTTCTCTTCCAACATGACTGTGCACCAGTGCACAAAGCAAGGTCCTTAAAGACATGGGTGGCAGAGTCTGGATTGGATGAACTTGACTGGCCTGCACAGAGTCCTGACTTCAATCCGATAAAAAACCTTTAGGATGAATTAGAGCAGAGACTGAGAACCAGGCCTTCTTGTCCAACATCAGTATGTGACCTGACAAATGCGCTTCTGGAAGAATGGTCAAAAATCCCTATAAACACTCCTAAACCCTAAACCTTGTGGACAGCCTTCCCAGAAGATTTTAAAGCTGTTTTAGCTGCAAAGGGAGGAGCGACATTAAATTGAACCCTGTGAGTTAAGAATAGGATGGAATGGGACAGTGGCTGTGAGCTTGGGCTGTTCCCAAGCTCATATGTGAGTCAAAGCAGGTGAGCGAACACTTTCGGCAATATAGTGTATGTCAGCTGGAACTTGTAACTTCTTCAGTGTAGTCATAGTCTGTCTCTCTCAGACCAACAGAGTTCACTCAGTTTGTCAAGAGTGGTCTGATTAGTAGACAGATTTACACGTGCCATATTCCTTCCAGAGGAAAAAATCCATGGGATGTTCAGTGCATTAAAGATTTTTTGTATCCATCCCTTCTCAAAAATATTTTTCTGAGTTGCTTGGATTGTTTTTTTTTTCATACTGTAATGCTATCCAGGAATACCGATCAGTGGCTTTATATCACAATCTCTTGAGACACACTTACTGCACTAATGTGATCTTCATTCTACTCATTGTGAGACTACTAGCACCATTTGGCTGGACCTAACATTAAAAAAAAATTATTTGTCAAAAAAGCAAAATTTTGTTGATCAAGATTGATTTATAAAAGGGCAAAACATCCAAGGGGAAATATATATAAAGACTACATAACTATCCTTTTATGTATTTTCAGGTATATTGTCAGGGTTTCACATCAGTCGATGCCGATAATTAGTGATTATTTTTTTTGTGTTAAATATTTGACAAACTGATGACTGGATTGGGCTGTTTTAATTTCTTTCATATAATAAGCTCTAAGTTGTAGGTATCATTTGAAGTAACTCTTATCTATATTACAAGTTTTTTTCATATTTTGGAAGCTGTCCATCCTTCATCAATGCACACCATGCTGCAATTCCCTTGTTTGTCTACTGTTTAAATTCTGTGTCAAATTTAGGCAGCATATATTGATTATCTTATGCAATTTCAATAGGTTATGTCCTTCTAGATCTTATATGTGCGCCATTGTTTGAGTGTGAAACCTGAAATAGGGTCTATTTGGTTTGGTTGCATCGATAGAGTTCAGCATTAAGAGCCAAATTGAGGTTATCAGATAAGTCAAAAGTAATTAAACATTTTATGTTTATGAATTACAAGATGCAAGCAGATTTATTTTTGATTTCAGAGATGAGTATCAAAACCATCCAACCCACTGGAGTTAGCGACACCCATCTGCAGTTTGGAAAGGAGCCAATTGACCAGGCAAAAAGCAACCAGATCTCCTGTGATTGTGACACCCTGCCACCCACAGAAAGTTTTTTGTCAGAGACCAAGGAGGTGGATTGTGAGTAAAGGCAAAGAGACTCAGAACCAAGACCAGCTCTCAAGTCCTGTCTTTGGCTCCTGCACGAGATGACCTTTATTAAATATCCCTGGAGTATATATTATTATGATTATTGTTGCTTTTATTATTATTATCAATATGTCTGAGATCATTTATTTCTATCAGATGGATCTGTGATAGAATAGAGTCCTTCTATTTATCAGTATTCTTTATGTAAAGGAATTATGATTCCTTTCTTCTGAAAGGAAAGATTTGTACTTTTTCACATTTATTCTTATTATTGCAAAATGTCTGCGACAGAGTGGCGACCTGTCCAACGTGACCCCGCCTCTCGCCCGGACCGTTAGCTGGAGACCACCAGCACACTCATGTCGGATCTCTCCCGCACACACGAACATTGCTGCAGACACAGGGAAGAAGGGCGGGACTTACAGCGGCAGTATTCTTCTTCCTCTTTTTTATGGCGGTTTGCAAGCAACTTACTGATGTGCATTACCGCCATCTACTGGAATGGAATGTTGATCGGGATGCAACATATATATTCTCCCTCAAAAAAATTAAATATAATAAGAATAATAAAATAAATAAATAAAACGTATATCCTTTCTATCAATTTTGTTTACTTAAGGTAATTTATTAAATAACAAAAATATGCAAAAGTAGAAATTTTTTCCAAAATATCTTGTATATTTAACTGCAATTTATTTTCTTGTAATCAACATATTAATTCCCTTCTCTCAACAGAATATTTAGAACAGAACAGCAAAACATGTTTTACTGTCTCTTCTTGAAGACAAAAATCACAATTTCCTGTTGGATGTTTTCCCATTTCAATTAATGTGCTATTTAACCCTGTATGACCAAAACGTAATCTGGATATTATGGTTTCCTCTTTTCTATTTTGTCTTGTTCTCCTCATTACAACAACTTTTCTTTAAATACTGTAAAGCCACCTACCAGTTCTATCTTCTTCCCACTGCTTCTGACATCTTTCCTTAACCTTTTGTTTAATAATAGAGTTGATTTCTTCTTTACTGAATGGTACCAATATATAAATATAACTATTTTTTGTAGCTTGTTTTGCATATTTATCTGCCAACTCATTTCCTTTTATTCCTACATGTGATGGTATCCATGTAAAATAACTAATAAACCCATTGCCTGAATTCTATAAATTGACAACTGAATCTCTAATAAAAGGTTTGGTCTACTAATAGAATGAATATTTTTTTAATGAATATAATGATGAACTTGAATCAGAACACATTTTACTTCTCAGTGGACGAACTTCCTCAATACATCCTAAAGCCAAAATGAGTCCCATCATCTCTCCTGTGTAAACTGATACTCCATCAGTAATTCTTTTACATTTTTAAATACTGAATTCTGGATCAATGAATGACACCCCATTATTGCTATTTGAGTTTTTTGAAGGATCTGTATAAAGTTGGATATAGCCATAGTAGGCTTGATACTGAATATTATCTAATTTTTTGAGTAGTGTTGCTGATGCTGATCCAAAAGCTATACTGCCATAATCAAAAACAGACCTTATTAAACCAGTATATATTGCTTTCAGTGCTTTTCTCTCAGCACCCCACTCACTCCCCACCAAACACTTCATTACATTTAAAACTCTTACTCCACTACTTTTTGAATATGAATTTTCCAAGTAAGTGTTTCATCCAGCCATAAACCCAAAAACTTAAATTGATTTACCTTTTCTAACTCATGATTATATATTTACAGTTTTAAATTTTTAGATACTTTCTTCCTTATAAAAAATAAAGTCTTTGTTTTGTCTATAGAAATTGTAAATCCCCATTTAAAGACCAGTCTTCTATATTATTAATTGCTACTTGTTTCTTTTTAACAATGAAATTAAATTTTTTACCCCTCTTCCAGATTGCTCCACCATCAGCAAATAAAGAAAACCCCATTCCACTCTCCAACTAGTCAAACATATCATTAATCATAATAGAAAAAAACAATGGACTCACTATACTTCCCTGAGGTGTACCATTTTCAACAAAAAAATTCTGACAATTGTTGTCCTATTCTTACTTGTATTGATCTATCTTGTAAAAAATATTTTATCCAATAATTGATCCACTAATTCCCATTTTTTTCAATTAGCTAGCTTTCTCTATATCAAAGAAAACAGCCACCACACTTCTGATTTCATGTTCTAAACATAGAAACTATTTTATAGTGCTTCTACCTTTTCTAAATCCACTTTGAAACTTTGATAAATATTCCCTCTTCTCAACAAAGTAGCTCAATCTTTCATTTATCATTCTCTCCATTATTTTGAAGTTAAAGGCCTATCACTTGCTGGATTTGAATCCAGCAAGTGATAGGCCTTTAACCCCCACCAATTCCAATATTTTAAAGAGTGGTCTTTACCTGGCTTTAGGATCGGGACTATGATTGCTTCTTTCCATGCCATAGGTAAAAAACCCACTTCCCATATCTTATTATAAAATTCCATTAAAACCTTTTTAGATGAATTACCAAACTTATTAACCATAATATAAGTAATATTATCTTTTCCTGGAGATTAATTTTTAAATTTCCTTAAAGCATTATTTAATTCAAATAAAGAAAAAGGACCATTTAATAAGTCATTATATCTTACATTTTCTTCTAATAAATTAGCATTTTCATTAATTATTATTATTATTCTCTTTATTCATTTCATTCAATACAAATAAAAAAAATTTTAATACAAAGAAAAAAATAAAATAATTTAAAAAAATGAAATGAAAGGTAGCAGAAAGAAGAAAATAATCTTATAATATCTGCCCCTTTTTCTCAACTATGGATCAAAACAACAAAAAACAAACAAAACAAAACAAAAAAAAAAAACTAAAATTTTTTTGATTTGTCTTATGTGACAAAAAAAAGAAAACAAAGGAAGAACAAAGAAACAAGGTCAATCATCAATCTCAACTGAACAATACTATACTTTGACTTTATACTATTTCATACTTCTTCAAAAAAACAATCTTTAACATTCTTTTAAACATGTGTAATGATTTAGCATTTTTAACATCGTTTTGCAGGTCGTTCCACAGTTTGACTCCTTGTATCGAAGTACATCGTTCTTTCAAACAGGTTCTGAATTTAGGTTTCTTAAAAATCTGTGTCCCCTTAAGGTTATAACCACTCTCTCTCTTTTCAAAATTTTTTTGGATGTTTAAGGGTAATGTTTTTAGGTGTGCCTTATACATAACCAACAAAATATTATAATCAACTAAATCATTAAATTTCAAAAACCTCAAATTACAAAATAATGTATTTGTTGGATATTTACCATGTTTTCGAGCAATAACTCTTATTGCCCTTTTTTGCAAAACAAAAACAGATTTTATACTAGTATAACATGCCTTTCCCCATACCTCAACACAATAAACCAAGTGTGGAACAATTAGTGCATTATACAACATAAATAGTGCATGATCATTCAGAAAATCCCGTACTTTATAAAGCACTGCAATTGATTTTGCTAATTTTGTTCTTAAATAATTCAAATGGGATTTCCATGATAATTTCTCGTCAATTATCACACCCAAAAATTTCACCTCACTAACTCTACAAATCTCTACACCATCAACTTTAAATGGAGTATTTACAATTCTTTGTCTCCTTGTAAATAACATATAATTTGTTTTGTCCAAATTTAAAGATAATTTATTTAGTTTGAACCATTTATGTATTTGCATAAATTCTATTTTCATTTCTTTTAACATCCCTTTTATATCATTGCCCTGACAAAAAAAAGTGGTATCATCCGCAAATAGAATACATTTGAAAAACCCTGATACATTTACCAAATCATTTACATATAAAATGAACAACTTTGGTCCAAGTACTGAGCCCTGTGGAACTCCACATGTAATTTCACAAAATTCGGATCTAGTATCATGTACTTGTACAAACTGTTTTCTATTCTCCAGGTAGCTCGAAATCCACTGTAATGCCGGCCCTCTAATCCCGTATTTAATAAGTTTTTTGAGTAAAATGCTATGGTCAATCGTGTCGAATGCTTTCTTTAGATCGACATAAATGCTAGCACTATATTGTTTTTGATCAATAGCATTTGTTATATGTTCTATCAGTTCCATAAGGGCCATTGATGTCGAATTTTTGGCTCTAAATCCATATTGACTACTACTTAATATATTATTTTTATCTATAAATGTATCTAATCTATTTACAAATAGTTTCTCCAAAATTTTTGAGAACTGTGGCAACAACGATATCGGTCTGTAATTACTAAACATACATTTCTCACCATTTTTGTAAATGGGAATTACCTTTGCTATTTTCATGGCGTCTGGAAATTTTCCTGATGAGAATGACAAATTACAGATATAGGTGAATGGTTTAATTACATAAGACATAATTTCCTTTACAAATTTCATATCCATATTTACCCAATCCTTTGATTTTTTATCCGCCATTTTGTTTACGATACTCAGTATTTCTTTCTCATCCGTTTCTCCAAGAAAGATGCTGTTTGGACAACTCCCAATTTTTTGGGTAACATCGCTATCATCTTTTGGTATCTGAGCAGCAAGTCTTGGACCAACATTTACGTAATAATGATTGAATTCGTTTGCTATTTCATTCCGATCATAAATTTCAGTATTTTCTTTTGAAAAGTGTGTTGCAATACCAGATTTTATTGTATGCTTTGTAGAAACACTATGTATAACTGTCCATATTGCTTTTGTGTCACCGTTACTTTTTGTTAATAGGTCGGTATAATATTCTTTTTTATGTTTTCTTATAATCCATGTCAGTTTATTTTTATATTTCTTATATCTATCCTCTGCTTCTTTCGTTTTTAACATCAAAAAGGATGAATACAAATTATTCTTTTTTTTACAAGCATTTCTCAACCCTTTTGTCATCCATGGCTTGTCAACAGCATCTTTCTTAACAAAATTAGTTGTCATACAATGTCTTTTATACAGAACTCCCAAAATATTCATAAACTCATCATATGCTCTGTGTACATCATCCACATATACATTAGTCCAATTTTGTTGACACAAATCATTTTTCAATTTATCCAAATTTTTTTTTGACATATTGAACACTTTTTTCGTTGGCACAGGTACAGTAATAATTTTCTGGTGATTTTTGTAAATAGCAAAAACTGGTAAATGATCACTTATATCGATTTTGAAGAGTCCACTCAGCACCTCTCCATCCGTAATATTAGTAAAAATATTATCAATTATTGTGGCAGAGTGTGTCGTAATTCTTGTTGGTTTTGATATCAATGGAAAGAAACCCAAACTACACATTGTATCAACAAACATCCTATTTAAATCAATTTGGGTTCCTAAATCTATATTAAAATCTCCACACAGAAATAATGTTTTATTTTTACTCATTTCAATAAGCTCTATTAATTTTTCAGTAATTAATTCTAAGTTAGATCCTGGTGTTCGATACACACAACTCACCACTATATTTCTCGATTTCTCACTTAACACTTCTATAGTAATCATCTCCATTACACCTTCAACAGTTGTTGACATAGTATCCTTTATTTTACATCTTATTTCACTATCAGCAAACAAAGCAACACCCCCACCTCTTTTACTACTTCTATTCACATAATGTAATTCATATCCATTTATTTGAAAATTGTTTTTGTTTTCCTCATTCAACCAAGTCTCTGAAACTGCTATTATACTGAATTGTCCATTTAACCGTTTTAAGTAATCTGTTATTTTTGAGAAATTAGAGTTCATACTTCTACTATTTAGGTGAATTACAGAGAAACCTGCTTTTATCATTTTACTGTTGTTAAATTTCTCCTCATCATAGTATTCACACTCGATATCTGGAAAGGGATCTGCAGTTATCAAGTTTACATCATACAATTTAGAATCTGAAAATTCATAATCATTCATTATTTTTGTTTATTGTATTTTAATATAACAGAATCCAATTTAAAAAAAGGAAAAAAAATAAAAAAATAAAAAAGTACTTAATAAACCCATAATGTTAACATAAAGCCACCTCACTGTTTGTTGGACATCCTCTATTTATCCACTATTTACTTGTCCAGTTGCTCTAAGGATCTAATCCATATACCTCGAGCATTTTCAGGAGCATCCTTTGTTTTAATATAAACTTTACAATTCATCGTCCATGTTGCCTGAATTTTATTTTGTTTCTTCAGTATTCTGGCTTTTTTTGCAATTTCTGCATTCTTTTTTGTGAGATGTTCATTTATATAGACACTTGTACCTTTCAAATTTTTTCCTTGTTTAAGCAGCTCAATCTTATGTTTTCTATTTGTGAACCGAATAATTATTGGTAATGGTACTTTCTTCCCTCTTTGACCTTTAACTGATAGAGTATGACAAGCTTCAATATTCTCCTTTTCAATGTCAATGTCTTTACTTTGCAGGAATGCAATAACCTGCTCCTCGGTAGTAGCTTCATGTTCAGAGTTAGTATCAGACCTGCTCCCTCTCACAGCTTGAGAATAGCTTGATCTTATATCCAGTCCTGTTATCAAGACATCGTTTATTCGAGAGTATTGTTCTAGGTCTGCAACTCTGTTTTCCAAAAAGTCAATTTTCTTTACTTGTTCCGCAGTTTGTATCTTTAGCTGCTTGATCTCAGTTAGCAAGTCTGTTATAGTTGACTGTTGCTTTGTCAGTAACGCCAATTCACCAGACATCATATTCATAGCGTCCTTTAGTTCTTCGATATCTTTCTGTATTACCTTCAATGCCATCTTCATCCAATTCCTTAGTCAAATCGCCATACCAGCCTCTGCCCGCTTCCAGTTAGCTTTCCAATTAGCCTTGTTAGCCTCTCTCCTCTCACCGTCGACAACTCCACAGTAGCGCCCGAGTAGAGCCTCCGTACACGAACCGATTTGGTACAGTGTTCTCCACAGCGTCCTCTCCCCAACGTCCTCTCCCCCGCTGTTTGGTCCACTTGTTCCTTAACTGGACTGGCCGGCTCCTGCGCCGCCTTCCTTCCTTCCGTCAGCGAGCACCAGCAGGGTAATTAATCCAAATTATACAAACTCTTCTCTGTTTTTCTTCTGAACTTAAATTATTTCAACTATGAACTTTAGCAAATTTTTTAACCAACATGTTTGACTTCTCCTCCTCAGTCACAGCAATAACATTTCCATCTTTCAGAACTGGATATCCATATTCACTTCTAATTCCATTCATTGTCTTTATCATTCCCCAAACTTTTTAAATTTTTGTTTCCCTGCCTACTGAATTACAAAATTTCCCCAATAAACCTTTTTTGCATTTTTTACAGTTCTTTTAACAAGAGCTTGTAACCTTTTATATTCAATAAAATTCTGAAAATTCTGATTTCTCTTTAACAATCTAAAAGCTTTATTTCGAGATTTACCGGTAATGGCAACATCACATTCCTTTGTCCACCAGGGTACTATTTTCTTCTTATATTTTCCTCTTTTCCTTTGGATTGTTTCACATGCAGCACCTAAAATGGCTTCACATATAGAAATATTTACCTTATCAACATCCAACTCTATATTAGCCTTTTGCATTTCTTCACTTATTATTTAATATTTTTGCCAATCAACATTTCCAAATATCCATCTTTCTATACTTTCATTATCAATTCTTCCCATTTCTAAACCAATTTCAATAAGTATAGGATAATGATCACTTCCTATAGTTGATTCTCTTAATATTTTCCAATTACTAATCCCGGCAAAATTCTCTGAAACTAAAATTAAATCTAACGCTGATTCATATCCATTTCTAATATTAATCCTCATCCCTTCTCCATTATTAAGGCAAACCAATTGTTTTCTATCTATTATTTCTTCCACCACATCTCCATTGGCATCATTCCTTCTACCCCACAAAGTACTAAAAGCATTAATCTCCACAACAAATTAGCTTTCTTCCTATATTTTTAAACATTTCCTCCATTTCATCTATTACAGTTTTTTACACGGATTATAAAAATTTTAGATTTTATTACTTTCTTTATTAATCCAAATTTCCACAGATAACCATTCTAGTGTTGTTACTTTTCCTAAAAATCTATACTGTATTCCTTGTTTTATAAATATTACACATCCTCCACCAGTTTCGTGTTCCCTATCTCTTCTAATACTGTCATATCCTGCTATCACAAAATCTAACTCTGGTTTAAGCCATGTTTCTTGAACACAAATAATATCTGCCTTATTTTCCAAATAATTTAAATATACAGCGACAGTCTGCGTTCTGATTGGTTAATACACACTGAAACTAAACTTCCTATTGGCTAGGTCTCTACCTAGCCAATAGGAAGCCTCCCTAACCTCTGTTTCTTAAAGAGGCATCCCCATTTTATGTGGGTTACACACGCTTTATACATGGGGCCACTTTTTTTTAAATGTGCCCTATCCTGACCTGGTGCTCCACCATTACATTTTACTTCCAAATTCTGAGAACTCTTACTAAGTGTAAGGTCCATTCACTACTGCACATGCAGGACACTTTTAGGTTGTTTCCAGTTCATAAGGGAGATCACATGGAAGTTGCATAATGTGAACAACCATGCAATAAAAAAAAAAAAAACCTCCCTTCACAAAAAAATGTTAATTGAGCCTGCAGTGTGAACATAGCCTATGACAGCTATCTTAATACTGAGGACCTGGGGGTTGCTCTTGTTCTATACTGCTCTGTTAGGTTTGTGCCAGATGTAAAACTAGGCAGTAATGTCCAACCCCAAACAAGATATTGGAAAAAAAAGCCAACAACAGAGGTGGTTATGCCAAAAAACATAATGTCAATGTCTCAACAATGTGATTGTGCTTTCACAAGTTGACTCACCGCCTGTGAAGGCATGGGATCCCACTATTCTTGAAGTCATTAATATTCTGGGGTACAGAGTTACAAACTCATGCACAGCAACTCAGCTGGTGCTATCGGTTCTGTACGTTTCAGACCACCCCATTTGAGGTAAGTCAGTTTGCTATTCTGTAATGATGTGACCACCATGAGGTGGAGCAATGAGATTATTTACACAGGGCCACATCAATAATGATATTATTCAGATAATATGTGCTTGTCACTATAAAATATTTGTCACATAAAGTGTAGGGCAATTCTGTATTGACTACACACACCTGCCTACACAACCAGGTGTAGGAATTAAGCAACTGTTTAATGTGACAGAAATACATTAAACAGTTGGACGTGCTTTCAAAAATGTTAAAAGTCACATTAAGGACTGTTTTAAACATAGAATAGAATATACTTTATTGATCGCCAAGGGGAAATTGCTTATTTGTTAAAAGCTACTCCATCGTAGATAATAAATACAAAGTTTATAAAATATATATATCTAAGAGTGATAATGACTAGAATAAATACATAAATAATGACTAAATAGAGTAAATAAATAAATAAATAACAAGCAATCACATGCAATATATTAATCAATAAATAACCTATAAATGAGCTCAGAAAATTTTTTAATCAATTAGCACAGACTTGGGCATTGTAAAGCCTGATGGCAACAGGCAGAAATGACTTTCTGTGCCACTCTGTGGTGCACTTTGGCAAAATAAGTCTCTGGCTGAAGGTGCTCCTGTATCCAGCCAACAGGCCATGGAATGGATGAGACTCGTTGTCCAAGATGGCCTGCATCTGGGACAGGATGATTCTTTTGTCACTTTGACCGACTGAGGCTCTGCATTCAGGAAGGAGGCAAGGCAACAAAATGCAGTCGAGGTAGATTTATTTGGAGCTGCAGGTCACAGTTACACCGACACCCATTTTCACAGTGAGAGCGAGAAGCTGGCATTTATACCTGAGGCAAGTTCACCATTTATACCAAATAAAGGGGTGATCAAAAAAGAAGAAGAAACAAACACTACTTACACAAACCTAACACCAAAACAATAAATGGTACCAATGTAGAGGAATATAATTATATTAATAGTTAAAAATTATGTAGTTTGGTGGTTTCACACTAAGATATGTTTTAACCTAAAAGAATGTATTGTGTCAAATGGATTGGGATTATGTAAGAGCAGAAATACTCTTTATGGAGTTGTTTTTGCAATATCATTGAATCATTTGCAATAATAAGAATCAGTTGCAATAATAAGAATAAATGTGAACCAGGACAAATCGCCTAAAAACAGTTTTTACCCGATGGCAATCATGGCACTAAATTCAAAGGCATAAGAACTTCTGCTCTTGACACCACTTTGTTATAAATGTAAATTCTGTTGCGACACCTCCAGGCACTGCAACCATCTTCTGATGTCTATTTATTTCTCATTTTGTACTATTCATTTCTTTATCTTTGTATATTATGTATATACACATAACCTGCATCTTAACTCGAGTCGAGCAAATCTCAATCTCGTTGTAATCTGTTGATGACAATGACAAATAAATCTTATCTTATCTTATCTCATCTTATCTTATCTTTTTTCACTGAGGAAATCTGGCGCCATAGAAGGTCGAATTGACCTGGCTCCAGGCTTCCCCTGGCGTGCGAAGCCGAAGTGAGACGGGAAGAATGTTTGGGAAACGATCTGTTTGGATAGATAAGAATAATAATTGGCTTGTTTTGCACCTTTGAAATGGAGCAGATGTTGGAGGTCAGTAGGTCTTAATATTTCCAAGGAACTTCCAATCCAGTGTAAGATGGAGCCAAATAAACTACGTAAATGGAGAAAAGCAACGCCATTGGTCGAGATTTTCCAATACACACCAGTAGAGCTTGGACCCTATAAAAAACTGATACCAGAAGTAGAAGGCAAGAGATTTTGGGACAACTGTAACGATGTGCATGTGATGTTTAGTTCCGCAGATGTGCATTAAAATCTCTTCTCGTTTTGACTATGAGCAGATGGAGTTCCGAGGCTTATTTAACCTTTATTAATATACTCACACACATGCATGCATGCAAATCATTAGAACTAAGATCAATCAAAGAATAAATTTAACTTATTTAACTCCTAAGAGCATTACCCCTCCTAACTGAAGGTAATATAGTCCAGGAGCTTTTTAACAGCACCTGGAGCACTTGTCTCATTTTGCTGCACCAGCCTGTTGAGGAGACACACCCAGAAAGGTAAGTACCGGTACTCAAACCAATTAGCAAACTCAAATTAAACCAATCTAAATCAGAAACAAACTGATATTTCCCCCACACTCTTCCAGTACAGGAATGATGGCCAGTCCCTCTGCCTGAAAGAATGTTTAATTAAATGTCACAATGTAACTGAAATAAAGTACTGAAACAAAAATAATTTGTTCTGTAAATAAATTCAACATTAATTATTCAATATCAATAATCATTTATTAGGGATGGAACCCTGGTCTCCATCACACCTTCTTTCAATCTGGAGAGACTCAGACGGAAAAAAACAGCGATTAAAAAGGTTTATTGACATGCATGAATTTAAAGTTCTTTGGTGCTCCGGCCCCAGCTGAGGACATTGAGCTGTGAATTGCGATAAGCTCGGATGAGCATTCCCGATGAAGGTTAGGAATGTCATCCCCCGGGACCCGACACTGGTGGTGGAGGTCGGTGAAGGATGCGAGCCTGAAGAGTGGAGGTGGAGAAGGGGTGGAGGAGGGTTGAGCGCAGCTGGAAAGCGGAAGATGCCATGGATGGAGGTCCTTATCAACTGGGCCTTGGTCGGTGATTGGATGTGACGTGGCTTAGTCCAGGGTTGATAGGTCGGCGGCGATGAGCGGGACGCGCCGATTGGATGATGCAGGTGGGGCTAAAGAATCTTCCAGTTTGAATTTGCGCCTAGGCTTCATTTCTGACATCACTGTCAGAGTCCAGCTCCACTCCAACGACGTTACTGGCCATCCAGATCAGTTTCTTCAGTCTGTTGGTGTTCTCCACCTTCAGCCTGCTGCCCCAGCACACCACAGCATACAGGATGGCCCTGGCAACCAGAGTCATAAAACATCCTGAACAAAGTTCAGGAGATGGAGGGTGCTTTTCTGACATTCATTACTGAATGAGTTGTCAGTAATAAATGTATCATTCATTATCATTACTGATAACATTTTTTCACATTAGAAAATTGACCCAGGACCAGGAGGATATATTTCATAAGACCACCAACAATATCTGTGTGCTGAAGCGTGTGCTTTGTTTAACAGTAAACATGAGATAACATTGGTTGTGAATAAATAAAGTGAAATAAATTGAACTGAGTATTTTAGAAAACCACAGATACAAGAGTAATTTTAACAACAAAGCCAGTTTGGTACCTGGTAATCGTGGATTGTTTTAATTTTGTTAAGTTGCAAATAGTTCAAACTTCAATGGTAATGATTAAAATAAATTGCATTGCTGAAATACTATTAGTATTCATATGTCCAATCTTCACCTGTTACCTTTTAAAGCTTCTCTAAGGTGGATGTTATTTTTCTGAATTTTGTTTTCAAGAGACTTCTGTTTTTTGTTGCGTGAAAGCTATTATTTAGATGTTTAATCTGCATACCAAAAAATGCTACAGTGACAAGGCATTATTGATGTTTATTTGCTATTATCAATAAATAACAGCAAGTACATTTGGATTTTATGGGTTGGAGGAATTCAATGATAAATGCAATATAATCTCGTCTGAATCCAAGTGAATCCTGCAAATTTGACAAAAATGTCATGATGGGTTCAGTTTTTCTTGCCCACATGCAGAACACAACAGGAGAACAGGTATCAGTAAAAGGTGGTTTATTGAAATATAAAGATGTGCTGGATGGGGGGTGGCTCCAGGGGAGGGTTCACGAAGTCGTCGGCTCCCTACAGAATAGATTAGACTTGGTGAGTTCAGGGTAATGGTAAACGGGAGCTCTGAGACAATTGGACTGATCTTACTTGTGGTGAGATGATCTTGGTCTGGGAGGGGTTGATTCCAGGTTCGAGGGTCCAGGTTCTCTAGCGGGAGGTCTGGGTTCCAGATGGAGGGTCTCAACTGAGCAGGATCCGATGGAGGTACATCGACTGCGGCGGAGGGCGGACAGGTAAGTACAGGTGTAGCGAAGGAACTGGTGTGGAAGGGATGGCGGGGAATGATGAAGATCGAGGGAGATGTGGAGATGGAACTCGGGCAACCAGTGGGTACGTTCCACAGCGTCACGAGGGGAACAGAATCCAACAGCGAGGACTAGATCTGCTTGAGGGGAATCCATGGCTTCACAGGATGGAACACCTGCAGAAGGAGGACAACGAAGGCTTATTCCAAACAATTTTCTCGAGGAACAAAGAATCACAGAGGGCTATCTCTGGGGGCTCGGAGTACCATAGAAGGCAAACACTCAGGCGCTGAAGTGCTGGCAGTCCGCTTCCTTTAAGCTCCAGGTGTTGATGAGATGATTGAATACTGGTGCGTAACCATGGGCGTGCTTCTTCCAGTCAGCAGCCTTGTGGCACCATCTGGTGGACCCGATCCGGAAAACCCACAAAAACAAAAAGAAACCCCAGAACCTAACAAAAAACACCTTGGGCTGCAATAAGATATAATATAAACAAATATATAAACGTATAATATATATGTATATATATATATATATATATATATATATATATATATAAACGTATAATATAAACAAGATATGACAACTGTAGAGCACAGAAGTGACATCTGAGGTGGGCCAATGGTTCATGTACTTCAGTCTGACATTTGGGTCAGACTGAAGTACATGAAAACACATTACAAGATCAATCTTTTGAAGTATTCAGCCAAATTCTTTCTAGTATTATGGTTGACTTTTACAACAATTTACATACAAAATATTGTGTGCATTAAGTAGTTTGATTTAGGTTAAATAAATAAATTCTGCTGGAGTTTTGAGTTTTTAATGGGCCTTGTTAAACACAATTGTTCATTTGCTTACAAAAAACATTTCAATCTGGAGAGACTCAGACGGAGAAAGACAGCAATTAAAAAGGTTTATTGACATACATGAATTAAAGTTCTTTGGCGCTCGGGCCAAAGCTGAGGACATTGAGCTGTGAATTGCAATAGGCTTGGCTGAGCATTCCTGATGCTGGTTTGGAATGTCATCCCCCGGGGCCCGACATTGGTGGTGGAGGGAGCTGAAGAATGCGAGCCTGGAGAGCCAGGAGAGTGGAGGTGGAGAAGGGGCGGAGGTGGGTTGAGCGCAGCTGGAATGCGGAAGATGCCATGGACGGAGGTCCTTATCAACTGGGGCTTGGTCGGTGATTGGCCGTGACGTGGCTTGGTCCAGTGTTGATAGGTCGTTGATGATAAGCGGGACACACCGATTGGATGATGCAGGTGGGGTTAAGGAGTCTTCCAGTTTGAATTTACGCCTAGGCTTCATATTACATAAAATGTTGGAAAATGCGAAAGTTGGAAAATGTTTAGCTATCTTAAATAGGTTTATCTTTATTTTAAAAACGTCAGTATCTCAAGATTTTACAGCAACATCCTGAATAGTTGAACCTTAAACTATAAGCCTGAGATGCCTCAATCTTTGGAAGACTACTGTCTTCCAAATATTGAGGCTTGATTTGTGAAATGGAATTTTTAAAGCACTTGTTACTCAAGCAATTTTGTTGAGTGATTTTGGTGGATCATTGAAGGTTGGAGGCAGGGCTAGAGTGGGACCAAAACATAACCTTGGTATGTTTGCCCATGCCAGTCCACCATGATTATTTATACAATATGTGAACCACAGTACCGCAATTATTATCTTGAAGTGAAAATGAAAAGTGAATAGCTGCGCATTTCACCACCGTTCCTGAAAAAAACCCGACTCAGCTTCCTTTTTATAGTTGTTGTTCCTTCCTTTACTTTTCTTGAAAGAGAGTGAATACATGATCTAGCTATTTACCTCCTTGGCACATAAAAGGTAAGTTAAGGTAGGGTAATTTTTTTTGCATAGCACATTTTCAGCAACAAGGTAATTAAAAGTGCTTCACGTGTATTAAAAGGAAACAAACAAAATATCCAACCAACGAAAAGAGCAAAAGAAGAAAAAGAATAGGTTGTTTTTAAAAAAAATTATCCCAAAGATTATAAATGACAAAAGATAAACTGAGCTCATAAAAGAGATCAAAGAAACAAAACTGAAATCAGGCAAAAATGTAAACAAACTGGCTGCACAAACAAATATAACTGACCTCCCAAAGAAATGACACACGGGGGTTTATAAACTGGCTGATTAGACCAATGTTTTTCAACCACTGTGCCGCGGCACACTAGTGTGCCGTGAGTGATCGTCAGGTGTGCCGTGGAAATTTCACCTAATTGGTCTAAAAAGATTTTTTGAAAACAAATTAATTATCTGCAAATAATATGCTATCTTCTAGTGTCTGTGCTGTAGTAGTGACTAGCGGCATAATCATGTAATTTCCTTACCACTAGATGGCAGTAGGTACATAGCATTGTACGTTAAAACAAGAGAATTAGTGATGCGTGAATGTGACAGGTAGAGGTGAGAGCATTGTATCTAGCAAGACTGTGATGACAGTGATGGAAAAGTTTTTGAAAAGAAAAAATGCTAACTCCGATCTGGTCCCTGGACAAAATTCGGACCCAGATGAAGGCCCTAGTATGAGTGGATATCAACAGAATGCAAATACCGTGAGCTCGAGACAGTACAGTGAGAGTTACATTTCATTTGGATTTACTTTTACCGGGAATGCAACGACACCGAATCCGTTGTGCTTGGTATGCGGTGAAAAGCTATCCAACAGTTCTATGGTACCAAGCAAGCTTAAACGCCATCTCCAAACGAAACACCCTTCGCTTCAGAACAAGAAAGCAGACTATTTTGTTCTCCTGCGTAAACACATGGAGAAACAGGCAACTTTTATGAGAAAAACCACAAAGGTAAATGAGAGAGCCTTTAAAGCTAGCTACCACGTAGCTGAACTTGTAGCTAAATCAAAAAGGTCCCACACTGTGGCAGAGACAATATTACCTGCATGCAAAGCCATTGTAAATGAGATGCTCGGACCTGAAGCAGTTAAAGAAACAGCAAAAGTCCCTCTCTCAGATAACACAATTTCCAGACGTATTGATGACATGTCTGCAGACATCGAAAGTGTGGTTTTAGAAAAGATCCGTATCAGTGAAAAATTTGCGTTGCAACTTGACGAGTGTACTGATATTAAAGGACATGCTCAACTCTTGGCGAATGTGCGTTTTGTGGATGGAGACACAATCAGAGAAAACTTCCTATTTTGCAAGGCATTGCCAGAAAGGACAACAGGAGAAGAAATTTTTTGGGTCACATCAGAATATCTTGAACAAGGAGGACTTAAGTGGGAAAACTGCACGAGTGTTTGCACTGATGGAGCTGCAACCATGGTCGGGCGCACCAAAGGCTTTGTAAGCAGAGTGAAGGAAAGAAACCCAGATGTAATTATTACGCACTGTTTCTTACACCGTGAGGCCCTCATGGCCAAGACTTTACCAGCAGACCTAGCACCTGTGTTGAATGATGTTGTAAATATGGTAAACTTTGTGAAGGCACGACCTGTGAAAAGCCGCATATTTGCATCTTTGTGTGAGGAAATGGGAGCGGAGCATAAGACCTTGTTGTTTCACACGGAGGTCCGATGGTTGTCGGCAAGGTACTAGCCCGTGTGTATGAGCTGCGGGAGGAACTCAGAGTGAATCTGACAAATGAGGGGTCCGATTACGCAAAGCTGCTTGCAAGTGATGAGTGGTGTGCAAGGCTGGCATACCTGGCGGATATTTTTCACCATCTGAATGAACTGAACACACGAATGCAAGGCCGAAATGAAAACCTGCTCACAAGTACGGATAAAATAAAAGGATTCCGCTCAAAGGTGCACCTCTGACAACAACATGTGGAAAGTGGCAACCTTGAAATGTTCCCACTAACCAAGAAATGACAAAATGTTCACACTGCTGTGAAATAATAGGTACACATTTAAAAACTCTCCAGGAGAAGATGTCATTTTATTTCTCTTCAGCCTTCACTGAATGCCTTGACTGGGTTAGGGACCCATACAGCTCAGCAGTTGTTGGAAAGAACATGGCTTTGCAGGAGCAGGAAGAACTAACTGAACTGAGACAAAATAGTGGTTTAAAGCTGAGCTTTGCTGATCTACCATTGGACAGTTTTTGGTTGACTGCTGCCAAGGAGTTTCCTGTTCTGGCAAACAAAGCTATTTTAACATTGCTCCCATTTTCCACAACATATCTGTGTGAAGTGAGCTTCTCAAGCCTGGCTACTATAAAAACTAAAAACAGAGAGACTGAGAGCTGTTGAGGAAGAGCTTCGTGTGTGTCTTTCTTCAATTCCTGCCAGGATATCAGCTCCGTGTTCATCCAAACATGCACAAGTTTCACACTAAATGAGTAAAATATACAGATATTAACATTTTGTACATACAACTCTTCATATTGTAACAGTGAAATCTTTCCCAAATATTATTGCTTCTCTCAGTTTTCTACAACCTCTTTAAATTTAAGACCACATTGTTGTGCCACTGTTCAGGTGTTCTTTTGAAGTGGACATGTTAAGTGCAATTTGAAATATGAAATATAAAATATGATAAAAAATAACTTTTTGTGTTTATTTGATTCCGATTCAATACACTTTGATAAGAATGACTATATACAGGTAAAAGCCAGTAAATTAGAATATTTTGAAAAACTTGATTTATTTCAGTAATTGCATTCAAAAGGTGTAACTTGTACATCATATTTATTCATTGCACACAGACTGATGCATTCAAATGTTTATTTCATTTAATTTTGATGATTTGAAGTGGCAACAAATGAAAATCCAAAATTCCGTGTGTCACAAAATTAGAATATTGTGTAAGGGTTAAATTTTGAAGACACCTGGTGCCACAAACTAATCAGCTGATTAACTCAAAACACCTGCAAAGGGCTTTAAATGGTCTCTCAGTCCAGTTCTGAAGCCTACACAAACATGGGGAAGACTTCAGATTTGACAGCTGTCCAAAAGGCGACCATCGACACATTGCACAAGGAGGGAAAGACACAAACGGTTATTGCTGAAGAGGCTGGCTGTTCTCAGAGCTCTGTGTCCAAACACATTAATAGAGAGGCAAAGGGAAGGAAAAACTGTGGTCAGAAAAAGTGTACAAGCGATAGGGATCACCGCGCCCTAGTCAAGATTGTGAAAAAAAACCCATTCAAAAATGTGGGGGAGATTCACAAGGAGTGGACAGCTGCTGGAGTCAGTGCTTCAAGATCCACCACCAAGAGACGCTTGAAAGACATGGGTTTCAACTGCCGCATACCTCGTGTCAAGCCACTGTTGACCAAGAAACAGCGCGAAAAGCGTCTCACCTGGGCTAAGGAAAAAAAGAGCTGGACTGCTGCTGAGTGGTCCAAAGTCATGTTTTCTGACGAAAGCAAATTTTGCATTTCCTTTGGAAATCGAGGTCCCAGAGTCTGGAGGAAGACAGGAGAGGCACAGGATCCACGTTGCCTGAAGTCTAGTGTAAAGTTTCCACCATCAGTGATGGTTTGGGGTGCCATGTCATCTGCTGGTGTCGGTCCACTCTGTTTCCTGAGATCCAGGGTCAACGCAGCCGTCTACCAGCAAGTTTTAGAGCACTTCATGCTTCCTGCTGCTGACCTGCTCTATGGAGATGGAGATTTCAGGTTCCAACAGGACTTGGCGCCTGCACACAGCGCAAAATCTACCCGTGCCTGGTTTACGGACCATGGTATTTCTGTTCTAAATTGGCCAGCCAACTCCCCTGACCTTAGCCCCATAGAAAATCTGTGGGGTATTGTGAAAAGGAAGATGCAGAATGCCAGACCCAAAAACGCAGAAGAGTTGAAGGCCACTATCAGAGCAACCTGGGCTCTCATAACACCTGAGCAGTGCCAGAAACTCATCGACTCCATGCCACGCCGCATTAATGCAGTAATTGAGGCAAAAGGAGCTCCAACCAAGTATTGAGTATTGTACATGCTCATATTTTTCATTTTCATACTTTTCAGTTGGCCAACATTTCTAAAAAATCCCTTTTTTGTATTAGCCTTAAGTAATATTCTAATTTTGTGACACACGGAATTTTGGATTTTCATTTGTTGCCACTTCAAATCATCAAAATTAAATGAAATAAACATTTGAATGCATCAGTCTGTGTGCAATGAATAAATATAATGTACAAGTTACACCTTTTGAATGCAATTACTGTAATAAATCAAGTTTTTCAAAATATTCTAATTTACTGGCTTTTACCTGTATTTAATATAGGTGGCAATAGAGTATCATATGTTTACATTTTTGGTTGGTGGTGTGCCTCGTGATTTTTTCAATGAAAACAATGTACCTTGGCTCAAAAAAGGTTGAAAAACACTGGATTAGACCATTTAAGACACAATAGGGTAGCTAAACAGAATACAATTATAAATAACACAAAACAAAACAGTACAGCTAAGTTTGGCTAAAGACCTAAAAATGAAAATCAAAAATATTAAACTTTAAATACTAATATTTACTTAAATACAAAACTTATCTAAACAAAGAAACTACAAATTCCCCCTGCCAGCAGGAACTAGTGGTGCAGTCCGATCAGCATTGAAGCCTGCTGAGCCCTGGCCCCCATCCTTTGTCTGGCAACTCCAAGGCAGGTAAGTACCAGCAGGAAAAACAGAGTTAATCTTAAGCAAAAAAATTCACTTAAATTGATATATATGCTAACTAAATGTGCGCACTAACAAATAGAACAAATGTATCCAAATCAACTAATAAAAGTGTTGTGTTTGTATGAAAAAATAAATTGTGCATAAAAAGAGTTACCGACAAAGGAGTGTGGCCATGGATTTGGCCATCACACACTCCCCCACTTCCTGGTCTTCTCTCTGGCACCGAGAAAAGTAATCAGTAGTGGTGATGTCTTTGCCAGAGATAGTGAACCTTGAACTGAAATGGCTGCCTAGCAAGATACCATCTGGTGATTCTCCCATTAGTGTCCTTCATTTTTTCTATGATCAGTCCGAAGGGTGAATTCTCTTCCAAGCAAATAATATTTGAACGAGTCAAGGGCCCATTTAATAGCCATGGCTTCCTTCTCTCCATATTGTCTCTGCATATTGTCTCTGCATATTGTCTCTCCCTTGGGAGCAGCTTGCGGCTGATGTAGGCAACTGGATGTTGGTTCTCTGGTGGTCCCTGCAGATGCACTGCCCCAAAACCCCTTTCAGAAGCATCAGTCTGCAACAAAGATTTTGTCAAATCTGGTGAGTGCAAAATTGGATTCTTACTCAGGAATTGGCTAATGTCCTTAAAATCAGCAACAGCATCTGCTGTCCATTGAATTTTGGTGGGACTTCTGGAACCTGTCATGTCTGTTAGGGATGCTGCTCTAGCTGAGAAATTGAGGATGAATCTGTGGTAGAATGCAGCCAAGACCGTAGCTGTTTCCTGGTTTGTGGGAGCAGACAGGATGCTATTGCATTGATTTTATCAACTTGAGGTTTAAGAGTGCCACCTCCAATGGTGTACCCAAGGTACTGTATTTCTGTCCTAGCAAGAGTACACTTTGCTGACTGTAAGGCCTGCAGAATGCAGCCAATCCAGGACCTCCTTTAGATGGTCAACATGCTCTTCCCAAGTTTCACTGAAAACCACAACATCATCAAGGTATGCACAGGTGAATGTTGAGAGCCCACAGAGTACCTGATCCATTAGTCTTTGAAATGTTGCTGGGGCCCCATGGAGACCAAATGGCAGGACTGGGAACTCGAACAATCCCCAAGAGGCGCGAAATGCTGTTGCTCCTGGGACTGTTTGGTGACAGGCACCTGCCAGCAGCCTTTAGACAGATCAATAGTTGCTTCCCCCAGGTGTTCAATGAGGTCTTCAGTAAGTGGCATTGGGTAGGAGTCAAATTTGATATGGAGTTGAGATACCTGTAGTAGATGCAAAATCTTATTTTGCCATCCTTTTTCGGAACCAAAACAACTGGGTTGCACCACTCACTTGTTGAAGCTTGAATGATTCCTAGAGACAGTATGAGGTCCATCTCCTCCCAAAAGCGTTCTGGTATCCTGTAACTTATAACAGCATTAGAACACTGCTGTGCTCCACCAGAGTGGTGCGACCTGGGCACTCTTGAAATATGTCATTAGTAATAGGAGGTGTTACCTGAGACTGTTGCTCACTGGTGAGATGGCTTAGGTCCAGCACAGAGGATGTTACTGAAGGCAAATAGTCATTAACTTCTTTCTCCTCATCCACTCTGAATAAGCAACACCTCTGTTTAATTCTTCTTCCATGGAATCCACTCCTTGAGAAGATTAACATGGAGCACTCGACTCCCTCGTTGAAAACCTGGTTTGGAGACTTGGTAGGTAGTAGGTCCAGTTTTCCTCAGTACTTCAAAGGGTCCCTACCACTTGCAACTTGCTGTCAGAAGTTGGCAACATAACCAAAACCTTCTGACCAGGAACAGAACTTATGTGGCGAGCTTTTTTATCAAACCAAACCTTTTGGTGTCACTGAGCAGCTGCCAACTCACTCATCTGCTGCAGTTTATCCCTCATATGGAGGACAAATGAAATAATGTTAACAGGATCCTCTTTACTTTGATCTCCCTCCCATGCATCTCTCAGCAGGGTCAGAGGGCCCCTCACATCATGGCTATAAAGGAGCTCAAATGGGGAGCAACCTGTGGAAGCCTGAGGAACCTCCCTGTAAGCAAAAAGGAAGTATGGCAACGACTGATCCCAATCAGAGCCTGTATCATGAACAAACTTACGAAGCATTTGTTTGAGGGTTTGGTTAAAACGCTTTGTTAGGCCATCCGTCTGTGTGTGGTATGGTGTTGTCCTCATGCTCCTGATGCCCAACACCTTACAGACCTGTTTCAACAGTGTGAATATAAAGTTAATGCCTTGATCAGTTAAAATCTCCTGTGGAAATCAAACCCTTGAGAAAAGTTGAATCAGTGAGGAAGCCACATGTTTTGCTTCAACAGTCTTTAATGGAAAAACTTCAGGATATCTGGTCGCATAGTCTGTAATGACTAGCATAAAGCAATTTCCAGATTTACTTTTTTCCACAGGGCCAACTATGTCCATCCCAAGACGTAGAAAAAGTGTGCCAATGATGGGGAGG
The DNA here is from genome assembly GCF_003331165.1 of Xiphophorus hellerii. Lineage (NCBI taxonomy): Eukaryota > Metazoa > Chordata > Actinopteri > Cyprinodontiformes > Poeciliidae > Xiphophorus > Xiphophorus hellerii. The sequence goes on along the minus strand of NC_045679.1, from coordinate 29,349,646 downwards.
GGGGGAAGGGTTGAAGTGGTGCTTTGGTAGGGACTCTAATTGAGGTTTTCTGACACTCAGGGCAGCTTCTGCAAAATAGAGCAACATCTGATGGCCCAGGCCTGAAAAAGTACCGCTTAATGCGAGCAGTGGTCTTATACTTCCCAAGATGGCCAGCCCAGGGAATAGAATGTCCTAAAGTCAGCACTGTCTCATGAGCCTTCTTTAACTAACTGCTTAAACTGGCCATGTTGATGGTATAAAATGCCTTCTTGCAATATGTACTGCTCTTTATTTGTGTCAGACCCTACAGAGCAGGGCAGACAAAGTTGGATCATTCTGCTGCATTTGTCTGATGTTTGTGGGTATTGAAAAACCCAGTGGCATATTTGGAGGCACTTCAACTGAAGTCTCAGCCAGAGCATGTTGAAATTTCTCCCGCCTTCTTTGACTGCGTGGCTTCCGAGATTTCCCAGGTTCTGTCTGCAACTCAGCCTTGAAAAAAAGGTAAAGCACTGAGTGTTGCAAAATGCTCATCTTGATTTTTAGCTTGGGACCTGGTTACAGCCACATTACAGCTCTGCATATCCCTCAATAAATCATAAATGACAGGCAGATCCTCCCCAAGAACTACAGGTAGGTTATCAGTCACCCCAACCTTCAACAGATAGGGAGCCCCCTGCACCTCAACAAACATATCAGTAGTGGGGTATCATTTCTCATCACCATGTACACAGCAAACCAATATTGTTTCAAAAGGGCATATACAATTACTGTAGTTGGTACATGTTTCTTGTGCACTAGAGTCTGTGTGCTGCCAGTATCTATTAAAGCATTCATTTCATGTCCAGCAATCTTCACTAGAATGATTTTATTTGACTGCTTTATTTCAGGTTTAATATCCATATTCTGATTAGGCACAAAACACATTTGAGTTAGCTTACTTTGATTCTTGGGGCACATGGGCTTGGTGTGACCTTCTTGTCCACAGAGGTAACACACTGGTGGTCCTTTTCCTTGTCTTGAAAGGCCGATTTTCTCTTAAAAAAGACTTACCCACACCCGTTGCTAACTTTTGATGAGGCTTTGAGGATTGTAACCGACGAGAGTCTTTGGCAGCTCTCCATGCACTGTTGCTCCATGGCTGACTCCTACTTCTGGCAGCTACAAACACTGCTACACTGGCGGATGCCAGAGTAGCAGTTTCTGCAGCAGACTTTGGATTGTGCTCCTTTATCCAGACCTGAAGCTCAGGACACAGCATTCTCAAAAATTGTTCCAGAATAATCAGTTCGTCAACTTGTTTCACAGTTTTATCTTTAGGTTGAATCCACTTCTCATAAAGTTCTTTGAGTCTTGAATACAATTCCTTTGGACTCTCATCAAGACTATCAAGGCAGCGAAATCTTTGTCAGTAAGTTTCTGGATTTATATCATATTTTGTAAGATGGCAGCTTTTACCTTTTCATATTCTAGGGAATCATCCACATCCATGTTAACATAGGCACTGCGAGCCTTACCAGTCAGAAGAGGAATGAGATGAAAAATCCAGTCTGACTTTGGCCAACAATAAGCAGCTGCAATTCTCTCAAAAGTAGTCAGAAAGTGTTCAATATCATCTTCAACAGTTAATTTTTCCAATTTAGGATGACAAATGTGCACAGACTAATCTTTTGAGCTGGAAGCTGAATCTGAATCCTCAGGTTGAGATGTTGCTTGAATCTGAACATCAGTTTGAGTTTCAACAGGCTGTGGATCAGTTGATGTGGGCTCAGGGGTCGAGGTTGTCCTGGCATGCATTTCCATCTGCAAAAGCCTAAACTGGTGTTGCAAACACTTGAAGCGCTGTTCTTGTTGTGCGGAAACCTCTCTTTGCTTTTTCTCCCTAACTTCCCGTTGTCCCATGAACGCCTGAAGAATTCCAGCAATATCATGCAGAATTGGCTCTCTGGTCTCATGCTCAGTGTCTCCAGCTGCTGCTGAAGCTCCTACTTCCATTTCCTCACTCTCTGACTGCTGGTCTTTGGTCTCAACCTCAGCTTCTACCCAGAAGCTCAAACGACTTGGACAAGCCTTAAAACTTAAGATAAGAAAAGGTTAGAGACCTGATGAAATAGTCTATACTTTAGGCTAATAAAGTATGCTTTTTTAGGTGCCTTAGTAATCTTTTACTATTTTTGTTAAAATTTCAAAGATAATAAAAAAAAATTTAAGTTGCGAGCAGCCTCGTGCGGCCCTCACAGCCAAGCGCCGCTCCAGCCTATTGGCCACCGCGGGGGTTCCAGCCACCGCAGAAGCTCTCGCAGTTTCCAGAGCCGCAGCCTGCTCGCCACTGCAGAAGCTATCGACCGTTCACAGTAAAACATGACACTTCCTGTTCTCAGGGGGCGTGGCCTAAGTGATGTCATCATTTGACCATTGGATATTGTAGGACACCCGATGTTGATCAATCACTGAAAGTTTAGTGCCTCTGTGTGTTTCTGTGTAGGACATATAACAGTTTCGTGTTTCATGGCGAGTAGGTGAACTTTGACCCCAGGAAACGCCCTTTCAGCATGCTCAAAAACTCACCGTTTTGATAACTAAAAACCGGCCATGCCTTATGAACAGACTGACCGAGTTTGAAGTCGATCAATCGAAATCCCTAGGAGGAGTTCGATCAAATACAAAGGCTGTAAACGTCAAAAGTGGGGACGAAATCGGACCTTCAATCCAAAATGGCCGACTTCCTGTTGGGTTTAGAGCATGGCTCCAAGAGACTTTTTTGTACGTCCTGACAAGTTACACAAGTGTACCAAGTTTCATAATTCTAGGTTAAAGCATGGCTTGGGGCTGATCATTTAAAATATTCTAGGGGGCGCTGTAGAGAAATGAGGCCACGCCCACCAAATTTCGCTATGGATTCCTGTTGGCGGGTGGATAAGGATCCATCCTAGTGAGTTTGGAGCAGCTCGGCCCGAAACTGTGGAATTCAGAGCCAAACATATTTCAACGGTGTTCGCAACGCCGCCACGTCCACCTGCTTCATTGCAGCCGGTCGGGGTTAGAATCCACAACACACCAACATGTCTTCTGTCTCTGGACACAGTTTCATGTTGATTAGGTCAAAGGGGTAAGATAGCGACCGTTCACAGTAAAACATGCCACTTCCTGCTCTCAGGGGGCGTGGCCTAAGTGATGGAATTTTTTCACCACAGGGTATTTTAGGACACCCGATGACGATCAATCACTGAAAGTTTGGTCCCTCTATGTGTTTTTGTATAGGAAATATAAGAGTTTCTTGTTTCAGGGCGAGTAGCTGAACTTTGACCCCTGGTAACCGCCCTTCAACATGCTCAAAAACTCACCATTTTGACAACTTTTAATTGGCCAAGTTTGAAGCCGATTAATCGAAATCCCTAGGAGGAGTTTGATCAAATACGAAGGCTGTAAATGGCCAAAATGGGGTCAAAATCGGACCTTCAATCCAAAATGACCGACTTCCTGTGATACTTGCACTATGACATTAATTGTGAATTCTGAGCGTCTTGGTGAGCTCTACAACTGTACCGAATTTCAGGTCTCTACGATGAAGTAAGTGAATAGCAAAGGGTCTTTTGAAAATTGCTAGGTGGCGCCGTTGAGCCATTTTTTTTTGTGATTTTTGTGACGACCTTAAAATATGTAAATTTGAAACTCGCTGTATGCATCCGCCAAGTTTGGTGAGTTTTTTAATATGATAAAGCCTCCAAAAAGGCGCCTCTTTGGGGTGGCAGAAAAATAAGAATAAGAAGAAACAGTACAGATACAATAGGCCTTCGCAGCGCTTTGCTGCTCGGGCCTAATTAAAGCCGCAAGTGGGGTCGGGCTGCGGCCTATTGGCCACCGCGGGGGTTCCAGCATTGCTCCCTGACGACGCACAAAAAATCTGGTGCAGATCGGCCAATGTAGCGAGGAGATATAGCTGAGGGATTAACCTAGTGAAATTACAATTCAATACTATTGGGCTCCTTAGAGGTTCACAAGAGTCAATCATAAAATGTTACGTGGAAATCCCATCGGATTTCCATGTATGTATGGATGTATGTATGATTTAGAGACGACTGCATGCATTTCTCCATCAATCTCTTTGTCATTGGTGGAGTGACACTTAGGAGTAAGTGTCACTGGCGAAATACTGGTGTAGTTATTCATCATCTTTTTGTCAATTTGATACGGTAAGTTCTCTGTCTGATGCAAGTTATTTCTCTGAGAACTCAATTTCTCTGTCTATCTCTTTGTCTTTGTTGGAAGTATTTTATATTTTATTATCATTTATTTGTTTTACCTTTATTTTATATTATCATCCATTTTATTTACCTTTGCATTTACATTTTAATGATGTGTTTTGAAGTGTTTGCAGAAACTCTGGAAGTGGCCTGCTGAGGAGTGAAAAAGGAGGATACCATGAACGAGACATTCCGGCACCTCAGCTTCCGCGTTCGGGGAAAAGCGGCTCAATCTTTTCCGATCTATTGCAAAAGGCTCTTTACACTCGGTATTTGCAGGGCTTGTCCAAGGTAACAATTAATGATGTACATCGATCCGAAGCCCTGACAAGTAAGCTGGAGAAAGGTTTTAAGATGTTCGCCTCATTATACACAGATACGAAGGTGAGTTTTACTTTCTTTAAACTTTGTGGCTAACATTAGCTTTAGCTTATGCTAGACATTTTTCTTGTAAAAATGTGCTATTTAAGTATCTAAACATTTTTCATCATTCATTAACGGACAATTTTTTTTACCTTATGTTCAAGTATATTACGTGCGTTTATCGTCGTTAGTGTCAGAGACCAAGTAACGGGGGATTTTACGGTTCAGGCTTTTTGCTTCTGAAGCCTGAGGAACAACAAGCCCATAGCTTAACAGTAGAGCAGCTCTGGTGTCAGAGTTCTAGTTCAGCTGACTGTTCAGGTTCAAAGTTGTTGCTTTTAGAAAAATATGACCGTGTTCCTTAAGGTCTCCGTGTTATTTCGCTTTATTAGTTTTGCATGTTTCTTGTGAAGCAGGACGGTGTTTACAGCAGTGTGTACAGGAAGATCAGTAGCTCGGCTGTCTGGCTCTGGTCTGCTCTCTGGTTCCCATAAACTCTCTTTCAGGCTGAGTACAGAAGTGATTACATGGAAATAACACAGGAGGCTCCTTTACCTTCTGCTTTAGGCTGAAGAAGTTGATCCGGAGTGAAGTGAAGGCTGCAAACTTTGCTGTGCTTTAACTGGTAGCGACGAATATTTACAAACCACCGTCTTCTTAATTCAGGACCGCTTGGAAATCCATGAAACCTTAAAAGCCCATTATATTAGGAAGACACCAATGTTCATAGTATTGTTTTATTTGCGTCTGAAATAAGACTTTGTCTTTTCTAGCTGTCATGGTAACTCAAAGCGGAAAAAAGAGAGCCGCATTTGCGCATGCGGTTGTGACGTCAGCGCGACAGTCCCCTTGCTCCACCTGATCACCAACCAGTTCTGAGGATGAAGCTCTACATCGTCTTCATGGTGTAAGTCTTTTTTTCCCCTTTTTTTCCCCTTTACACTGAGCAGCTGGCTAAATTTTTAACAACAGCAAAAACTGATGTGTTTCCAACACTAAGTTATTACACTAAACATTATTTGATTTGAAGATAATTGGACAGAATTTATTCCTTTTGTATTTCTCTTTCATACATTTTATTCATTGGTAACTTGCAGGGCCCTGTGATAGACTGGCGACCTGTCCAGGGAGAACCCCCCCTCTCATTTGTTGACTGCTGGAGATGGGCACCACCAGCCTCCCTCACCACTCTGCAAGGATCAGCATGTTCAGATCATGGACATGCTGATCCATGTTGTCTGTAAACTTTGAATATATTTACAATTTGTACAATTCTATGGTAGAATATTGGCAATGTACTCTTGAAAAATGTGAATACATTGAATACACAATGTAATTTTTACAGCCAGAAAGTGTGTTGTAATTGATCCTTCTGTGTTCTGGTAGCCTGATGTGTTTGCAGTGCTGTAGTGTGTATGAAGCATGAAATTTACAAAGTGGCAAAACAGAATAATAAAAGTAACTAAGGAGTGTACTTCATTAGCAATTATAATAAACCAAACTTTTAATTGGAGCATACTGTGATCACACTAATGTATAAAATATGTAATGCCAATATCTTAATACATTCTAAATATATTTTAAATATAATTCAATCACAAAATTAGTACACTCAAAATATACTAATCAAGCATGTTTATTACATAAAAAGAAATATGCTTAAAGTATATCCTAACTTATAACTTGTAGTTATAAATTCCAAGTTATAACTCGGATTATACGTTATAAATGATAAAATTTCTAACTTTTATAAGTTATAAATTGGAGCAATTTATAACTTAAGTTATAAATTGCTCCAAATTTTACTTTAAATTAAAATTAATTTAAATTTAATTTAAATTAATTTATAATTTAAGTTATAAATTGCTTCGAATTATAACTTAAGTTATAAATTATTTTTATAACTTATTTTTAAGTTATAAAAATAACTTAAAAATAAAAGTACATGAGTTTTAAGTACAAAGTACTTAAAACTTTGCTTTAGTACAATTTACATTCTGTTAAAATACAGTAAGCACAAAATTAGTTGTTCCAAAATAGCACACTTTAAGTTAACTAATCCTAAGTGAATTTGAAGTGTCCTCATGATTAGTCTGACTTAAAGTATGATTAAGTATACTAAAATTTAACTCACCCAGTTTATTTTTCACCAGGAAAAATAGCTAAAATATGTTATTTGGCTTTTATAACTTTGGCAAAAAAGAAGCAAATGTTACCAAAATCACATGATTTGTTGTTGATTACGAGAGGAATAAGCACAGCCAAGGATGTTAGGTTAATTTGTTCCCATGTTATAGAGGGGGAACGGATTATTTCAAGCAGCTAAAATATATGGTTCCCCCCTCATAACTTTGGCAAATAATGAGCAAATGTTTTCAAACTTACAGTATTTGTTGTTGATGAAGAGATGAATAAGCACAGTTAAAGACTTGCTGGTAAATTAGTATGTTCCTATGAAATGGAGAGGGAACAGATTATTTCAGGCAGCTGAAATACAAGTGGCTGGGGAGAGGGAAGTCTGGGCCTCCCTTCTTAAGTTGCTACCACTGCGACCCGACAGCGGATAAAGCGGAAGAAAATTGATGGATGGAGTAAGCATTTACTCCATCCATCCAACCATATGGATTTATCCTAAACCCTCAGGATTTATTGTTGATGAGAGGAATAAGCACAGTTAAATCAATTTGTTCCTATGAAATGTAGTGGGAACAGATTATTTCAGGGAGCTGAAATATCCCCCCTCCTAACCTTAACTTTGGCAAATAAAGAGCAAATGTTTCCAAATTCTCAATGATTGTTATGTACGATAGTACGTTTGAGGCACCAAAAATTAGCAACTATTAATTTCTTTTATCCAGTAATCTGTCATATACTTAACATTAGAACAGGATTTTCCAGAAAGCCTACACTCTCATCTTTTCAGGAAGTTTAATCTTTGTGCCCTGCTATAAGCCAGCTTCCCTATTTTTTTCATGTTAGCAATGAAAAAATATAAATACACACAATATGTCTGAAAACTGTTTGGTGACTGACTTTTTCTTGTCAGGCTTAAGTGATAAAAATAGGAGAAAGACCGATTATCTTGGCCATTAAAAAAACAACACAAAACAGTATTTATTTATTTTACAATTTTGTTATTGTTTCTTTTTAAGCAGCAGCTGTCGATTAATCTGAGTGTTACAACCTTGACATGATTATATGAGTTGTTTTACCGAGAAATCGATCAGAAGCGCCGTGAAAATGAACGGATCCGCCTCTCTGGCTGCAGTTCGCGCTCCCGACATGGGGGGCCGGATTTTCACAGAACAGAATTTTGCACAAGACCGGCTCTAGTAGCTGAAGTCGACACATCACTAATGTTTTGCTTAAACCGTTAGCAAACAAGTACATTTAATCTACATATATCCTGGACAGACACATTGAGGAAATCCCCCCACATATACAGTAGTTGTTCTTATTGTGCCAATAAAACAGAGAAACATTCAGACCCACTATAATAAAAATCCCTTATAACAAAAAGTGTTATAAAGAAAAAAAAGCTGAGACAAGGAAGGCTTATTTCTTCCATTTCCGTATTCTTGTCTTGCAAAAGTGTTGCTGCCAGATCTTCCTCTCATCTTGCTTTCTACTCTGTTATTTGGTCTTTCTGTGTTCTTCCCCTCTGATTCTGATCAATTCCCCCGAAGGTGTTGGCAGAGGGAAAATTCAAAAGCAACTCTTTAAGTAACTGTTAGTACCACACCCAAGTATCTACATGTTAACTGTTATTGTCACAATAATTTCTACAAAAAAATGGATTTGGGTCACTTCAGGCTGCAGTGTGAACATGGCCAAAATGAGCAAATGAAGTATTAGGGTCTTCTAAAGAAACAAACAAAACAACAAACCTTGTCCTAATGGTCAATTATTTGTACACAATCCTCAACCATTAATTTTTAATGCTGGAGAGGAATATGCTAATGTACATTAATACAATGCATACATGAGTCAAATTTTTAAAATATACTTTGTTTTCAACAACTCTTCAAATCTGCACATTAAGATAAAGAAGGATTTAAAAACAGTTGTAAGGCTTTTGGTTTATCTTTTTAAATAAACATTCTGCTGGAAAGAGATAAAATAAAAAATTAAGGAATGCAAGTGATGTCTTTGGCACCAAGAATTTTGAATGGCCTATCTCATGACTTAGGTAGGGCCTTGGTAAGTTTCATCAGCCTGGACTTTGCATGATGACAAAAAAAATATATATATTGTTGCATCAAAGTTGAACAGAGTAGATAATTCCTGGCCTTATACTACACTTAAGAACCATGGTGTAGTATAAGTATACCAGAAGCCCCAGAATCAACTTTCCAATTTTAACTTCTGCATGTATTTTTGTGCTCATACATTTACCAAATCACAGCATATTACAATGTATGAATTTCAATGTTGCAATGCTTAGAGAATAATTTGATAAGACTGTGCATCTGTTAAATCTACATTGCAGAAAAACAAAAAAAGAAATCCTGCAGCCTGCAGAAAAAAAGCAGATTTATTTTCCATTCAACAACTTTATGAAAACCACTGTAGGAGAAATTCAACTTTGTATTTACATTTGAAAATTGTTTTGTAAGGGGCTATGCCTTGAAAATACAAGACAGACCCAGCATTGCACTCTGCAATACTTTCTGTGCTACCACAGGAAAGTCGGCCAATGACATGCATTAATGAGTAAAGAAATTAATACACTGTCAGAATATAGTGGGAACCTTTTCATAACACAATACAGAAAAACAAGACTTTGTTGAAATCTTGCAGGCATTTAAAAACACACTTAGAAAACTCAGTGGGCACAAATGGATACATCTAATCCAAAAGTAGCTTTCATGGCCGTTTCTGTGTCCCTATGGAATCTGTTACCAGTCAGCCTCACTCAGTCCAGGGAAGCAGCTGCTGTTTGTAAAGTCCAGCAAGAACTTTGGCTGCACATTGGATTATATGATGTTGGCTTAATCCTGTTACAGACTTGTGCCAATCTGTTCTGCTGATGTTCGGCAGACTGCGCTCCAAAATCTCTCCCACTGTAACGACCAGGCCGGACCAACGCAGGCTGTAGTCAGGCGGTGTAAGGGAATGAGCCTGTAGAGGATCACAAACCAATGAGATCCATGTAAGTGACTTTCCGTTAAGTACTTTAGAAGTTTACATTCAAACATACATCATATTTTAGCCCCAGACAAAGATTTGGTCAGTCCATTATGGTCAATAACAAACAAGCAAGATTTCTGACTCTCTCAGACCTGTAACTTCCCTTTAAGAGGCTCCTCCGTCCTCCACTCATTACCTGTATTAATGACACCTGTTTGAACTTATCAGTATAAAAGACACCTGTCCACAACCTCAGTCACACTCCAAACTCCGCTATAGTGAAGACCTGTGCAATCACACCAGAAACAAAATTGTAGACCTGCACCAAGCTGGGAAAACAGAATCTATAAAATTGTAGATTGTGTGAAGTAGCTTGGTGTGAAGAAATCAACTGTGGGAACAACAATTAGAAAAGGGAAGACATACAAGACCACTGATAATTTCCCTTGATCAGGTGCTCCACACAAGAGCACCTGATCTTGTGGTGCTCATAAGATCATAAGAACGATGAGCAAAAATCCCAAAACCACATGGGGGGACCTGCAGAAGGTAATTCACTAGGCAGTGAATTATTAAAGGCAGTAGCCTTTTATTTGTTATGTTAGTCTCAACTAACATAACAAATAAAAGGCTACTGTACACACTACGCCGTCAGGGACTCAGATCCTGCAGTGCCAGACATGTTCCCCTGCTTAAGTCAGTATAGAGCATTTTGGTGTTCCAACAGAGTATTGGGAGAATGTCATATGGTCAGATGAAACCAAAGGAGAACTGTTTGGTACAAACACAACTCGTCATGTCTGAAGGAGAATGAATGCCGAGTTGCATCAAAAGAACCTACTGTGAAACATGAGGGTGAAAACATCATGGTTTGGGCCAGTTTATCTGCAAAGGGACCAGGACGACTGATCCATGTATATGAAAGAATGAATGGGGCCATGTATCGTGAGATTTTGAGTGAAAACTTCCTTCCATCAGCCGATGTAAGGAAGATCTTCATTCCTTCCATCAGCATTGAAGATCTTCAAGCACATCTTCAATGCACTTGAAGATGAAACGTGACCAGGTCTTTCAGCATGAAAAAGATCCCAAGCATACCACCAGGCGTGGCTTTGTAAGAAGCATTTCAAGGTAGGGCTAAAACATCATTGTAATAGAGGAGATCTGCATAAAGGGCTAAAATACCAGTAACAGTGTGTGCCAACCTTGTAAAGATTTATAGAGAACGTTTGACCTCTGTCATTTCCACCAAAGGATATATAACAAAGTACTGAGATGAACTTTTGTTATTCACTAAATACTTATTTTCCACCATAATTTGCAAATAAATTATTGTCATAAGAGAGGAGAAGTAGGACACAAAATTCAAAACATTATGGCTGTCATTGACCAGATTTGCTTACAATTACTTTCATACCAAAGTTACTGGTATTTTTCCATGTTCTAAATGTTAATGACTTGTTAATGCAGCATTTTTTTGTGTTTTGCAGAACGATTCTATCACAACATAACATCTTGCAGCTGCCATGGACTGGCTTTATATCTCAATAAAGATCCTGAAAAGCTATTGAATGAATATGGAGTAAGTATCAATTGTTTTAAAAAGGATATTTTCATTCACAGTGCTAAATGAGCTGTGGTGTAAATGTTTGTATTTCTCTTGCCAAGATTCAATGCCTTTGTGATGGAGAGTTGTTGAGTTTTACCACCACATTCATTTTTATTGTACAAATCACAGAACATATACTATTACATATTACATAAACACTACTATTAATGAATAGATTTTCTAACAAATGTGTTAGAAAATCTTTTCTCCTTAAAGATGATGTAAAACTTTCATAAAAAATATTTTTCTACATTTGTTAAAACTGTCACCATGTTGTGTGTGTGGAAATAATATTATGAAATTATTTTTGTTGAACATTACATTAATGTATAATCGTGAATTTACCTAAATGAGTTACAAGGAGACTACAAATGGGGCCTTGCTTTGAGTCTGGCCTTTGATAGCCTTTAACATGGATTTGCATAAGGAAGTGATTAATGGCAGCCTGTAGGAAAATTGCAGCATAAAGAAGACCAGAACACAGGAACAAAAATGAGATGAATCAAACGTAGTTAAAATTATAACTTTGTTCCAGGACAGAATCTGTTGCTACAGATCAAAGATGTTTGCTTCAAAGTAGGCATCTTTGCTCTGTAACCTCAATAAAACTTTTTATGACTACTGGCCTTAGTCAAAAGGGTGACAGGATGGGGGCGGGCTGCAGAGTGGAGCAAGACAGACACTGGAGGGTTATATAGTAGGAGACAAAAACAAAGAACCTCAGATCTCACAGGGATTGCCTTTGGGTAACTCTGTATAAACATTTGATGCTTAAGTGATATATCAAGTGATATACCAAGATACATCTTGTACTTTTAATAAACTTTGGTTGATTTTAACTCTTTGACCCTTTTGGAATCTCCTGCTTCAAAGAACCTTAGCTGGAGACGTGAAAGTTTTCCAACATATGACAGTATAGCATGAGACTGAATCTGTGAAAAGATGGAGCTCTTCCACCACCTCCACCTTTACAGTAGAGTCAGTTATCATGAAGAATATAAAAATGGTGCAAGTTTAATATGACAGAGGTTTATGTAATTATCTTGTCTCTTTTTGTCTGTTCTTAGAGTGGGAACCCTGATGAAATCCAGTCCAGGTGACAAAATTTCTGATGAGCTGTCCTGGTTTTGATGAGATGAGGCTTTTGAAGAAGAGTCTAGTTTCCCATTACACGCTGAAGAAGTGTGGGGGGTGTGGATTCGTCCTGACCTGGATGAGATGAGGCCTCCGATCTAGTAGCTGCAACAGCAGCAGTAAGTTTGCAGAGAATAGCTTTATCCCATGTTTATTAAGATGGTGTCCATCAGGTCCAAAAAGGTGGAAACGTTCAGAGAAGATCAGTCAATGATCAATGAAGGTCACTGTGCTGGCAGCACATGCTTTTATCAGCCATTTGTTTATAGAAAGCAGTCGAGAGTATTTCAAGTCACCCCATCCTATTGCTGGGACAGGGCCACTAAGAAAAATCTTCTTTTAGTTTTCCAGTAGTGTTCCAAAGAATTGCAAAGTCTTTTGTCAGAATCTCCGATTGTTTTGCTAGATCATTAGCTCCCCCATGCACAACTAGAGTTTCAATATTCGGCTGATCAGTGGTTAGAGAGAGTATCCATCCATCCATCCATCCATTTTCTTCCTCTTTATCTGGGGTCAGATTGTGAATGTGAAGCCGAAGCGCTTCACATTCGGCTGCGAACCGCTCCAGCGAGAACTGCAGATCATGACCTCATGAAGCCAATAGGAAAACATCATCTGCACAAAGCAGATATGCGATGTTAAGGCTACCAAAACGGATCCCCTCAACACCTTGACTGCGCCTAGAAATTCTGTCCATGAAAGTAATGAACAGAATCGGTGACAAAGGGTAGCCCAGGCGGAGTCCAACTCTCACTGGAAACGAGCCCGACTTACTGCAATGCAGACCAGACTCTGACACTGGTCATACAGGGACAGCCAGTATCAAAGGGCCCGGTACCCCATACTCCCGGAGAACCCCCCACAGGGCTTCCCGAGAGACACGGTTGAACGCCTTCTCCAAGTCCACAAAACACATGTAGACCAGTTGAGCGAACTCCCAAGCACCCTCCAGGACCCTGCTGAGGGTGTAGAGCTGGTCCAGTGTTCCACGACCAGGACGAAAACCACACTGCTCTTCCTGAATCTGAGGTTCGACTATCCGACGGACCCTCCTCTCCAGGATCTCTGAATAGACCTTGCCAGGGAGGCTTAAGAGTGTGACTCCCCCATAATTGGAGCACACCCGCCGGTACCCCTTTTTGAACAGGGGGACCACCACCCCAGTCTGCCAATCCAGGGGAACTGCCCCCGATGTCCATGCAATATTGCAGAGTCGCGTCAGCCAACACAACCCTACAACATCCAGAGCCTTAAGGAACTCCGGGTGGATCTCATCCACCCCCGGGGCCTTGCCACCGAGGAGCTTTTTAATCACCTCGGTGACTTCGTCCCCAGAGATTGGAGAGCCCAACCCAGAGTCCCCAGGCTCAGCTTCCTCAATGGAAGGCATGTTGGTGGGATTGAGGAGGTCTTCGAAGTATTCTGACCACCGGCCCACAATGTCCCGAGTTGAGGTCAGCAGCACAACATCCCCACTGTAAACAGTGTTGGTGCTGTACTGCTTTCCCCCTCCTGAGAGGGGTGGACCAGAATCACCTCGAAACTGTATGGAAGTCTTTCTCCATGGCCTCTCCAAACTCCTCCCACGCCCGAGTTTTTGCCTCAGCAACCACCCGAGGTGCATGCCGCTGCGCCCGCCGGTACCCATCAGCTGCTTCTGGAGTCCCATGGGCCAAAAAGGCCCGATAGGACTCCTTCTTCAGCCTGACAGCATCCCTCACCGTAGGTGTCCACCAACTAGTTCGAGGGTTGCCGCTGCGACAGGCACTGACAACCTTGTGGCCACAGCTCAGATAAACCGCCTCGACAATGAAGGCACGGAACATGGTCCACTCAGACTCAATGTCCGAATAGAGAGAGTATTTCATCTCCGACAATAAGTACTTTTGGCATATTTGTGATTTTCTTGGTGTTCGCTTTGGGGGGTGAATGTGCTTTGTAATTGTGTCTGATGTCTGAAGGTGAGGTTTCCCTCACGGGTTCTTGTTGAAGTGCAGCAAATCTGTTTTTCAGTGAGATTCCCACAGAGTCGGAGTGTGTTATTACTTGGGTTGGTCGTTTTGTCCTGCGAAACAGAGCCGGGGGAATAGTTTCTCCTTGTTTGTTTTCCTTCGGTGCAGCAGATGATGAAATCGGATGTAGGAACATTCCAGGATGGGCTGCATGGTGCAGGGCATGCAGCGTCTTCGATGTAGGAAGAGTGGTTTCATTCCTACAAAGATTGTTTAATGCACAGATTCCTGTCCATAATATTTAGAGAATGGATTTTTCTCTATTTTCCTATTAACCTTGAACTCTGAATGTGCACAATATAGTTTGCATTTATACCTGCTGAATGTGATCCAGTGTCAGAGGAGTTGCTTGTGTGAAGACCTCCACACAGATGCCATGACCAGGGTCTTCCAAGATTAAACAGCCAATGTCAAACCACCTAAATGCAAAACACAATATTTAGTATCACATTGCAACTCTTACATCTTTTGATTCTGGAGGGCAACAGCAACAGTTTATCACAAAAATCACTGGGATTGCAATATGGCATAAAATTCAAATCGCAATATATATTGTGACCGGTGATGATATAACATGATATAACATGATATATCATGACATAACATGATATAACTTGTATAAAACGTACAATAGAAATGAAAAAAAAATCACATACTAATTGAGTGAAACATCTGTACGTGTTAAAACATGTCTAACAAATGTTATTTGTACATAATGTTTTTTTAAGTTCAGCTTATTTTTAATGATGACTATGTGGTTTCTCTATATAGCAACACAATAACTAATGTAATGGATGTCTGCATCGAATCCTGCCTTTTCTTCCCAGTGTTGTGACTGGGACTTTTAGTTAGTTGCATTGCTGGTATTCAGCTATCTACATGCAGTCATTTTAACGTGGTAAAACAAATTGCTTGTACTTCTTCGGTCTTACGAGACGGGGTCATTAGACCCTGCAAGTCTTTTTACTCTGTGCACATACAGTGGGGTCGAACTGAGCCCACGAGCTCAGTGCGATGTGAATGGAAGTCAATACAAAGCCCTAATATGGGTTAAAAATACAAATGCATGTGTGAGGGTAGCTGAGTGCTTGCGTGTGTTTTGGAAGTTTTCTTCATACTTCTCTGGAAAAAGTTCAGCTATGAAGTTTTCCAAAGCGACTACAGGCTGCTTCTCATGAATCACACCAGCTCGACGCAAGCCATCAATGCGTTCTTGGGCCCCCTGTAGACATATACACATGCTTACCTTTTAAGAAATAATTTCACACAAGTGTGTGCATACTCTCCTGTTGTGATAAAATGCTGTAGTGTTTTTTTTATTGCCTGATAAAAAATATGAAGCAGAAATTTCATTGCTTACAAATGCTTTTTCTAACATCTGTGGAGCTGTTATTAAATTCAAAACAATATCCAAAAATAAACTATCTTTGAAATTAAATTTTGTGTTACCATACTATTTTCTAAGGTTAAATATAGTAACTGAGTTATTAGCTATCTTCTGTCCTAATTTTGATCTTTAACGAGAAAGAAAAAAAACACTAGGTATATCCCTATCTGATCCTAAGTGTCACTTAAGGCATGACTGACTGGTCGGATTGGAGTAGTCTAAATAAAAAGACCAAAAACAGAGAGAGAATTTCTGTCAAGTGATTGACAGAAATTCAACATCAAGAGTGGAAAACCAGTAATGTCGAACCAAACAGAAATTGTGGTGGTTTACAAACTGTGGCAAAATAGTCAATATGGATAGTTTTGAATTTTTTTTTGAGTTTTCTGTGGACTAGTTCTGGTGTGAGGATGTCATCTGGTGGTGGAAAAAAGTACTATAGACACAATTGGATTTCAAAAAGACATGTTGCTTCATACAAAAGTATAATGTATTTTGTTGGGTGTATCGAACTTTAAAAATACAAAAAGGATTAATGAGATGAATACAGAAGGAAATACTGACAGTGAGGCTTGCAGAATACAAGAAATTGGCCAAAAACAAAAAAACAAATCTCTTTTCAGCAAAGCTGATCTATTAGTGTGGTCTGTAACTGTACTTTTCCCGTTGGGTGACTGGAATTTATATTGAGCGGATAAGAAAAGCATGAGGAGGGCCTAAAAAATGTAAGAAACTGCCATCTATAATGGCGTAATAAATGTCAGAAGCAGGGAAAGTATGGTGTGTCGTTTGGTCACTGAAAGCTATCAGATGTAACTGAACACTGTTCCATGCCATACAATGACCAGAATAGACCACCATAAATTTCCAAGTTCCACAAAGTAGTCTTGCAACAGCATAAAAAGAATAATTTTGAATTGATTTTTACTTTATTTTACAATGTTCTAAGCCATAAACCTTTTAACTTTTAGAAGTATTTTTTAAAAAAAGCCCATCTAGGGACAAGTGCTGCGAATTAGCTGTTGCTATTGCACTATGACGTAAACATGGGACTGCTGTTTTGTTCAGTTTGTCTATGTCGCTGTATGTCTGTCCCTACCAAATAAACCAATTAAATTAAAATTAAACCAGCAACCTTTTATACACATGCATGGGAAAAGTGGTGATATATGGCCCACATGGCTTTCCATTGAGCCCACCTAACTCGGCATGTGTGTGAGTGTCGGTGACACAAAATAGAAACGTGTTTTTGTTGAGCTTTTCTCAACTCTGAGAGGTGTGGTTTTGATGGTGGGGTGGGGCGACCCCGCTTATATTGGCAGGGAAAAAGTTGGCCTAGACATCCGCTATCTGGGCTGGGTTAAAAATGCTTCAACCAATGATGAAGTCTCTACCTGCAGTACAGACAATTGGAACTTGGTGGTTTGCCCAGTGGCATGGCTTACAACTTTTCTTCTTTTGGAAAACTCAGCTTCTTCTAACAATGTTTATCAGAAATGTTTTTAAAAATGATAAATGTCAAGAAGAAGAATCAGTGAACTGACCTTAGCTCCAGCTGCATAACCCACTGGTTGAGGGGCAATGTTGGACTGACTTGGCTCTCCAGTGACCGTTGCAATCCCAAAAACCTCCTGGAAGGCCTCTCTTACAGCTTGCACGCTCATGTCCTTATCAGAAGCCACTACAATGTCAATGTCTCCACCTGACTCTGAGGGCAGCAACACAGAAGAATTAACGAAGACCTTCAAATGTTTGGTCACCTAACCAGGTGACCAAAGGACGAAATGTGAGAAGCTTAACCTACTGATGTATGGTGCCATGCCAGGGTCCAGAGTAGTGATCATGGACTCTACTGAGTGTTTGGTTTTATTTAGGACGTTCCTTACCACAGGATTACCTGCTACTCCCTAAAGAGACACACAGGGAACACATGGACAAGACAACCATAGTTAGCATTTAGCTTCAATACTGTAGTTTTACATAATTTTCTTTTGTATTTTACTGAATTACAGAGTGCTTGACCAAATTGTGTCAAATGGCAAAACAATAAATTGATTTATCTCACAGCACCTTACTGGTTCACTTCACACAGTATTTATAAATTCTGTGTGAGACCATTTGTATTATATTATAGTTATGAGACCTATACTCTGGACAGTGAGGATGACTTTGCAGCATTATGTAAAATTAACTTTTTTGAGCTTTAGATTATGTTATTAAAAACATGCATGAAGTGTTGCCTTGATTCTGTCATGCATGTTCAAAAAATCCTTTCATTTAAAACCAGGCCTGGTGGCATGGGCCTTGAGGGGTGAGCAATGCCTTGAGGGGCATTGCTTGAGGGGCATTGTGATGCCTTGAGGGGCATTGTGAGCAATGCCTTGAGGGGCATTGCTGACAGAGTCAGTTGTGCACCCACCCCCAACCCTCCCCAACTGGAAGCTTTTTTCTCCCTTTCTACCAGGAGAGAGCAACTTTTTATCATTCCTATCTCGATTTGATACATTAGGGGCTGCCGCACTGCCCGTATCTGTGCCCTCTGTACCTCTTTTTCAGCCGCTACAGCTGTTTAATCCATTGTTAACATGTCATAACATGTTTTTTCAAGCCACCTTTAAAACACAACATGAGTGCCAAGATGCTCACACCAGTTTTACACCAGTGCAGCAGCAATGAAGACATGCTGCTGCTATGCAGGGACAAGTTTGCATAGCTCACCCCCAGCTAACCAAGTGAGCTGATTAATGCTATTGGATGCATGTAATGTTAGCTAAATGATGTTTAGCTAATGCCAATATGTCACATTAAGCTTATTAACAAGAATAGGCTACTAATTTTGTTGCCATCTGTGTTCAAAAGTGGGTAGTGCTGGTTACACTTACTTGAGTAATGTTTTAGAAAAAAAAGTTACTTAGAGCAGATTTATTGCACTGTATTTTTTTTCTTTTGAGTAATATTTCTACTCTCGAGTAGATTGATTTGGCACTTAAATAGATTTCTCTGAAAAAGATTTCAGAGACTGGAGACATTAGATTCTTAGATTTCTGCAACATATGACCTAATGTTTATGCAAATCTGAGCATAATTACTCAACATTTTATGTCACTGTTTACATCCTTATTATTTTGCAATAATAAACATGGTTATTTTATTTGAAAGGTTAAATAAAGGTTTGTTTGTGCATTTATATTAAAGTAAAAGCTTGTTTACTCTGCGCATTCTACTCCCCCTCCCCCCCAAAAAAATAAACCAGTGTACCCCCCTGCTAAACTCCTCTGGAGCCGGGGCTTTTTAAAACATCTGGGTGGACCGCCTTAGAGAAGCATCTCCTTTTCTGAGCTGCAGTTTCCAAGCTTTGGAGCTTCCACCTTATAGAGCACCACTCCTCCACCGAGCTCCGGCAGACTGCCGAGCAGCAATTAGCAAACAGCTGGTGGAACTGCGTATCTGCTGAGCTACGAGCTATAGAAGCTACTACTCAGTGCAACACCGGTGGAAATGTTGATAAAGGATTAATAGAGGAGCAATGTTGTGATGACTTCCTGAAGAGTTTCAGAAAGAGCAGGAGTTTTTAAACAGACAAAGCCAAATTTCAAGGCGTTAAAATAAGGAAGTAATATTTATTTTAGTTTTCTTGGACAATTTTTTACTGCTCAAATAACTTGTCAATGTGTATGTTTTATGTGTATGACAAAGTTGATACTGGTAATGTTTCTATTGGTAGTTTCAGGTCAAATTGTAAGGCATGGGGCATGCTGTGGTGGCGCAGGGGGTTAGCACGCCCCACGTTTGGAGGCCTTAGTCCTCGACGCGGACGTCGCGGGTTCGACTCCCGGTCCCGACGACCTTTGCTGCATGTCTTCCCCCCTCTCCTCACCCTCTTTCCTGTCTGCCTACTGTCGAAAAAATACGAGCCACTAGCGCCGCAAAAACTCTTCGGAGAAAAAAATAGAAAAATAAATAAATAAATTTAAAAAAATTGTACGGCATAAGATTTTAATTTCTGTTTCACATTCTCAAAAAGAAGTCTAAACGTAATTTAAAGCCACATGTGATTGCGGAGATGTTACCTTTAAAAAACCCCAGATCCCTTTTGGGGAAGTGGTGTCTTCAGACACTCTAGGGTCCTCATCCTCCTCTGGGAAAGTAATTGGAGATCCAGTATTTAGTCCTCCTGTCACTGCTGAATGCTTATATATGGTGTTAGAAACAACACCTAGACAAATAAAACAGCAGACATTCAATTAAGAAAGACAATTAGAAAAGTTAAAATCTACCTATGTAAGAGATATATTTATTTTTAATAAGTCTTTATTTAACAAGGTAAAAACCTATTGAGTTCAAGACCACAAGCATGTGTTGGCCAAGAGGCGGTAGTACACTTAGTGGACAAGCCAAAGGAACCATAACAAAAAAATAGAAATAGTGCAAAAAAGTGAGGGTGGTCATTACAGAAGCAATCTAAAATGTATAAAGAAGTTAAGATTTAAAACATAGGCTAACATGATGTTAGGATTTCCATTGTTGGTGGAAAGCACTGAATGAAGTTCTGACAGTTTCAGTTGAGATTGTAAGGCTTTTTAAGTATAGAGAGGGCAGAGAAGTGGAAAGTTTTCATCTTTTTGCTATTTTCACACGAGGAATACAACTGATACAACTGTCAGAGCGTCAGGCATAAAGGCTTTCGGTTCACTGACAGAAATTGCATAAATAAATAGGAACTAGGCCAATGAGAGCCTTGTTCAACAGAGCAACCCAGTACGCACCTTTCATTTAAGGAATGAATTTCATTTACATTTGCATCTCAAAAAGTGGAATATTGTGAAAAATGTTCTATTTTTATAAAGTTAAACTCAAATTACAGTATATAGTCATCACAGAGTGAACCATTTCAAGCATTTATTTTTGTAATAATGATGGCTTACAGAGTACAAAAAACCTTAAATTTAGTGTCATGGCTAAATTTTGAGTTTAGCCATGACATTTTAATGCATCATAATTAATTTTAAAAAAGTAACATCAGAGTAGTTTCAGAGGTTCTTGATGCACTAAAAATAAAAAATCCTAAACCCCAAGGCTCTGACTTGGGGTCCCTTCTCTTTTCTCTTCTCTTGGCACTAAATTCAAAGGCATAAGAACTTCTGCTCTTGACACCACTTTGTTAAAAATGTAAATTCTGTTGCGACACCTCCAGGCACTGCAACCATCTTCTGATGTCTATTTATTTCTCATTTTGTACTATTTATTTCTTTATCTTTGTATATTATATATATACACATAACCTGCATCTTAACTCGAGTCGAGCAAATCTCAATCTCGTTGTAATCTGTTGATGACAATGACAAATAAATCTTATCTTATCTTATCATCTGCATTCTTCCCCTTGGCAATATATTCTGTAAACTTGATGTTTATCTTCACTGTTATACTGATGACACCCAGCTCTAAATCACCACTAAACCTTTGTCTGCTCTTCCGCCTACCTCCCTCATGGATCTTAACAAGCTTCGCCCACAACCGATTCACATGACCGCAAGTCTCACAAACAAAGCCTCACGGTGCGTTGTTTCTATGTAAACATGACTTGATTAGTGCATCATTTCTACCTGATTTTCACAATATATCAGCTACTGCAATGGACAGAGGAACTAACAAGTTCATGTCATCATCTGGGAGGAGGTTACTGGTTTCTCAGTCAAGCTGGTTGCAAACCTGAGGCCAGCAGGTGTCAGTCAGTTATGGTAGATCTGAAATTTGGTTTGATGACCTCAATATGAGAAGCTACAGACTGATAGGAGGAACCAAAGAGCTCTGTAAAGGTAAAGGCAAATCTTCTGAAGTTGGGGTATAATTAATTTAATTTCACATAATTACCACGGTAGAAGCCATTTGTTTGTTAAAATTTTATGAAATATATTTGTTCTATTTGATGTTTGTTGTGAATGACGTATACTCACAAACAAACGAGGTAATTAGTCCAACGTTTAGAAACTACAACGGCTGTAATGCGCCACAGCAAAGGGAAACAAAGATAAAATAACCCGAACAGGTCATCAACTCAAAACCACTCGTACCTTTTTACTCTCTCTCGCTCTTTGTAGTTTAAGCACACCTGTTACCGTGGCAATCGCCTGTGCCCCGCAAGACGAGCAAAGATTACGTTAAAAACATAGCATTCAGTCCGTTACAATATCAAGTTTCCAGGCTCGATATTTATTTCTCGATTATTAATCAGCGCTTCCCTGAACACAGCGATGGTTGATTGACTAGCTGTACTTGGTGCTAGAGTGGCTAACACGAGTAACAGTTTAGTCCAAAGCCTTTTCTGCTAAAATAAAAACTTTAGTGTATGTCAGATACAGTACACATTGCATATTGATCTGTTTAGCTAATGTAAGACAGGCTTCAAGGTGTAGCATAATGGTAGTATCAGTACTGCCATTATGCTACACGGTACTGCCATGTACTTAGCTAACGGGAAGCATGTGTTTGTGAGACGGCCACGCACATGGTAGCCGCGCTACAACGTAGAATGGGCATCGGCCAATGAAAAGCGGCCCCTGTGGTAAGGTCCATAGCTTGTATCTCTGACATAAAACCTGGTTCACTCTAAACTCCGCACCAAAACTGAGATTCTCATCATTGGTACCAAATCCACTCCATCTGATAGTGATAGTTTTTCTTTCACTCTTGATAATTTTACCTCAGGTTAATAGTCTAGGTGTCATCCTTGACAGCACGCCATCCTTCAAATTCTACATTAATCACGTCACCAGGTCTGCCTACTTCCACCTACATAATATTAACTGCCTCAATCCTCTTTCTCCATTTACCTGTTGTCCCATCTGCCCAGTTCACTGCTATGGGTCATAGAGCATTCAGCTGCACTGCCCCTTGAATTCATAACCATCCCAACTTATAAATATTGATTCACTCCATTTCCAATTACAACTGAAAACATTTGCTTAAACAACTTTTTCTATCTGACCCCTTTTGCTCCATTAAATTAATTTAACTAGTTTACTGCTGTATCTTTTAATTGATTTGATGTATTTTGTGTGGTATTTGAGTGTCCGAAAAAGGTGTCAATATGTAAAATTTGTAGTAGAATGAACATGAGTGTTGTATGCAAACGCAACCCGTTTCATGTGTTCATCCCACTAACCACCTTGTGAATAAAGGTACTTGGCTAACTGTCCTTTTATTTATCCGTTAGCCCATTCCACCATTCTGACTGACATTACATGATATGGAGATGTCCTTGTTTTGTGTACTCCCATACTTGAACACAGACATTTACTAAGGTCTTTAGTCAAATCAATCAATCAATCAAATTTTATTTGTATAGCACATTTCAGCAGCAAGGCATTTCAAAGTGCTTTACATCGGCGGTTTTCAAAGTGTGAGGCGCGCCTCCCCTAGGCGCCAGAGCACTTTAGGGGAGGCGCGGTGCGAGGGAAAAAATAAACCGGAAAAGAAGCTATCTGCTTGCTGTCTTGCGCATAGCGTGCGTAATTGTTTTTTCCTTTGTATGCCTCCGCTCTTTCATACAGCACACTCTTTTAGCTCGAGATAAATTGTTTAGATGAGCCACAAAAAGAGCTCCACGATTTTGCAACTGTTTAGGTTTTTGATTTATTTTTTAATTTCAAGGAAATGTGCAACATTTACAGATGTGTTCCAAAGATCTGATCAAAATGTTTTTGTTAAGATGTAAAAACACTGTTGGTATCTCAAACATTAAACTCAGAATCTCAGATGTAACGTTTGTTTGAGAAAACGGTTGAAAAATGAGTTTGGGGTTGTTCTTATCATTAGAAAAATGAAAAACGGTCATATTTGCCATACAAATACAAATACGCCCTTAAAATAATTAAATGGGAGGAAATGTTTTAAAATGTTCATGTGTTAAATTTCATTCAGATAAAGTGTCATTTTAAAAGATGAGATGGTTCTAAAATAAAAGCAATTAGAAGGTGTTTTGTAGTGGCATTTGTTTGTGTGTGGGTTGATTATTGGGGGGGGAGCAGCAGGCATTGTGCTCCTTGGAGGGGGGCTCACACTTTCATACTTTGAAAACCCCTGCTTTACATCATTACAAACACAGAAACACAATGCAATATAGAATCAACAATCAAAACACAGCATTAAGTCAAGTTCCATCAATAAATTTGTAATTGATTACATTTCAAATACAATTCTAAACAGGTGGTTTTTTAGTCGAGATTTAAAAGAAGTCAGTGTTTCAGCTGTTTTACAGTTTTCTGGAAGCTTGTTCCAAATTTGTGGTGCATAGATGCTGAAAGCTGCTTCTCCTCGTTTGATTCTGGTTCTGGGGATGCAGAGCAGACCAGAACCGGAAGACCTGAGAGGTCTGGAAGGTTGATACAACAACAGCAGATCTTTAATGTATTGTGGTGCTAAGCAGTTCAGTGATTTATAAATTAACAACAGTATTTTAAAGTCTATTCTTTGAGCTACAGAGAGCCAGTGTAGGGACTTTAAAGCTGGTGTTATGTGCTCTATCTTCCTGGTTTTAGTGAGAATGCGAGTAGCAGCATTCTGGATCAGCTGCACCTGTTTGATTGATTTGTTGGACAGACCTGTGAAGACGCTGTTGCAATAATCAATGCGACTAAAGATAAATGCATGGATGAGTTTCTCTAGATCTGGCTGAGACATTAGTCGTTTAATCCTGGAAATGTTCTTCAGGTGATAGAAGGCCGACTTTGTAACTGTCTTTATGTGGCTCTGGAGGTTCAGGTCAGAGTCCATCACTACTCCCAGGTTTCGGCCTGATCGCTGGTTTTTAGTTGTAATAACTGAAGCTGTGCATTGACTCTAGATCTATAACTCTAGATCGTTCCTCTTTAGGTCCAAAAATAATAACTTCAGTTTTGTTTCTGTTCAGCTGGAGAAAGTTTTGGCACATCCACACATTTATCTGTTCTAAGCATCTGTTCAGTGTCACCTGGTGACATCATAATGTAGAGCTGTATGTCATCTGCATAGTTATGGTAGCTAATATTATTTCCTGTTATAACCTGAGCTAGTGGGAGCATATAAATATTGAATAAAAGGGGTCCTAGGATTGAACCTTGGGGTACCCCACATGTGACCTTTGACCTCTTTGATGAGAAATTTCCAATTGAAACAAAGAAATCCCTGTTCTTTATGTAGGATTCAAACCAGTTAAGCACTGGACCGGAGAGTCCGACCCAACTCTCCAGTCGATTCAGTAATATGTCATGGTCAACAGTGTCAAAAGCTGCACTGAGGTCCAACAGAACCAGCACTGTGGTTCTCCCACAGTCTGTATTTATACGGATGTCATTGAACACTTTTATGAGGCCAGTCTCTGTGCTGTGGTGAGCACGAAAACCAGACTGGAAGGAGTCAAAGAGGTTGGTTATAGTTAGGAAGCTAGTTAATTGTTTACACACAGCTTTTTCAATAACTTTGCTGATGAATGGAAGGTTGGAGATCGGCCTGTAATTCTGCATTAGTGGTTTGTCCAGATTGTTCTTTTTTATAAGTGGTTTGATTACTGCTGTTTTCAAAGCCTGGGGGAAAACACCTGATGAGAGCGATGAGTTTACTATTTGGATCAGATCATTAGCAACGACAGGCAGGATTTTCTTAAGGAAATGTGTGGGTAAAACATCCAGACAGCAGGAACTTGAGCTTAGTTGACTTATAAGTTCCTGTAGGGTTTTATAATTAAGTAGTTGAAATTGGGTCATTTTTCCTGTATTTGTTTTGTTTGGGCACCGCATTGGTACTGACTTTATAGTGGATGTACAGATTAATCCTCTGATTTTTTGAATTTGCTCTGAAAAGAAGCTTTTGCTTTTCAATCAAGAAAACATCATTACAGTCCTTGAATATTCAGATCAATGGAGACCCTATAGAGCAAGTATCACAAGAAAAATATTTATGAATAATTCTGGATGCTCAGTTAAATTTTAGGAGCCATATTGATAAAATCAGCAAAAGTGTTAGATCAAATATAAACTGTTTTAAAATTGTTAGAAATTGTTTAACTCTTCACTGTGCAGAGATGTTTTTTTAACTCAATGATCCTTTCACATTTTTCCTATGGAGCTACTGTCTGGTCTCAGACTAGTCAAACTATACTCAAACCATTAGCAAGACTCTATAATCGGGCTTTGAAAGTTTTATATCAAAAGCCAATCAGATTCCATCATTGTCACATTTTGGCTAAATTCGGCATTTTTGGCCTTTCTGATTTTATAAATTATAATCTTTTAAAATTGATTTTTAAGTGTTTAAATGGATATGCACCTAAATCATTAAGTGATTGCATAAATAGACTGCAGGGCAACAGCAGATCTACTAGAGCAGCTTCAAATGGAAATTGTAAGGTTCCCTTTCGAAGAACCACTTTTGCTCAAAGTGCTCTGTCCGTGAGAGGATCTGCAGTTTGGAACTCACTTCCTGTTGATTTAAAGTCTGTAACCAGTTTCAGTATGTTTAAGAAGCAAACAAAACTCTGGTTATGTCAAAAACAGAACTGTACCCACTTTCGATGTTTCATGTTTCACTGTTTGTTCGATTATTACTTTAACTTTTAGAGGTATTTTTTAAAAAAAAGCCCATCTAGGGACAAGTGCTGCGAATTAGCTGTTGCTATTGCACTATGATGTAAACATGGGACTGCTGTTTTGTTCAGTTTGTCTATGTCGCTGTATGTCTGTCCCTACCAAATAAACCAATTAAATTAAATTAAATTAAGCTGGAAAACTGGTTGCAGGCGGCAATACATTGGAATTCAGGCGGTAACGTCACAGGAGGGTTTGTGATTCTGTAAACTGTTGCAAATAAAGCTCGAGCATTGTTAATGTTTTTGTTTATGACATCTGCAAAGAAAGCCTCTCTTGCATGTTTTAGTGTTAAATGATA